>NW_005201360.1:64724-88888 GCF_000372725.1 Emiliania huxleyi CCMP1516 | reverse complement strand
TCGGGGGGGGGGGAAGGGGAGGGTGCAGGGAGGGTGCAGGCAAGGGCCAGGCAAGGGCCAGGCAAGGGATCGGCCCGCCGATGGAGGCGCCGCTGACGCGAATGTCGACGAGGTCGACCACGTACGAGGACGAGCCCGAGTACGGCACCCACTCCGCCTTGAGGTCCGGGGGCACCGTTCCTCCGAGCACGAGCGCGCCGACCTCCTCGCTCAGGCAAATCGAAAAGACGTTCGGCGCGCGGGTCTGATCGCGGAGGTAGTCGAAGAGGCAGGGGCCGTAGCCCTGCCCCTGCGACATGCCGGTGATCCCGTCCGCCACCTGCGAGTAGAAGAGCCCCGACTCGTACGTCTGGCAGCCGAACGAGGCGCGCACAGCGCGGTTGCCGAGCTCCGTGCCGAACCAAAACGAGTCGTAGACGAGGTGGCCTCGGATGGAGGAGCCCTCGGTGTACGAGACCGAGTAGGCGCACTTGCCGCCGTCGCAGCTGCGGCACGTCGACATCCCGCGCGGTGGCCGCGAGCACACCACCGGCTCGGACGTCGACGACGCCTTTTCGGAGAAGCGCGCGCCCGAGACGGAGCCGTGCTTGTGAGAGCCGCAGTGCGGGCAGCCCTCGCACGGGAGCGCCGTGAGCGCCGAGCCCGTGTCGACGATCAGGTCGAACTGCCGCGACGGCGAGCCGAGGCAGACGGGCGCCGAAAAGTAGCCAAGCGTGTGCAGGTTGCCCGACATCTGCCACCCCGGAAGCAGGCTCATCCGGCGGCCGCGCCGGAGGGTCTGCTGCGGGTGCCGGGTGACGGGCACGAAGCTGAGCGGCGTCACCGCGTGCGGGTGCGCCGTCAAGTTGGACATAGCCTGTGGGAGCCTTCAAGGTGCCCGGCGCCGTCTACGGCCGTCTACGGCGTTTAATAAAAAGAATTTTCCGAACCCGGCTTCCATCCCCCCCTTGTGTGGTGGCGGCGTGCCGTCCTCCCATCCCTCCCTTGGGTTGTCTGTTTTCTTTCTTTCTTTCTTTATCCCCCCTTGGTTTGTCCGTTTTCTTTCTTTCTTTTTCCTGAGAGAGGGAGAAGCCGCGAGAGCAAGGGACCGGCAGGCGGCGGCGGCGTCGTCGCAGGACGAGGCAGACGTGAGACGAGAGCGACGCGACAGAGGAGGAAGCGACAGGAGGGAGAACGACGAGAGTGGGACGACCGCGAGAGGTGGCATGAAGGTTGCAGCGAAAATCGGCGAGGGACTGCGAAGGGAGTTAGAAAGAGGCGGACGCCCAAGGGTGGGCGACGGCTAGCGCACCACACCCCTCTCCTTAAAATCCCTGTGTGGTGGCGGCGTGCCGTCCTCCCATCCCTCCCTTGGGTTGTCCGTTTTCTTTCTTTCTTTCTTAAACGCTTTTTCCCCTGGGCACACAGGTTCCCACGCTGCTCATGGCGGCGTCGCCGCTGATCGGTCATTCGTTTCGCCGCCCGCTCCCCTTGCGACATGGCGGCGGCCCTTCGCTTTGCGCCGCTCTCACCTGGCAACCCTGTCTGCACGTCTCGCGCGCGCGTGAACAGGGCAAACCACCATAAACTACAGTCTGCAGGGGCTCCAGGCCCCAACCAAATGACGTGTGAGTGTTAGAGTTGTTTGTCCGCTTGCAAGCCCAGCGGTGATCTTCTGGTGATGCTGCGCTGTCGGCTGCGCTTGCCGGATGACTCCCGCACGACGCCAGCAGTCTTCCTGTGTGGTCGGCTGCGTCGCATCCTCGTCGTCGGTGGCTGGTGGCGCTTCGCGCTCTCGCCCCTCGCCCGAGCGCTCCATGCGCGCCGGCTGTTGGCCGAGGCCCCGACGATTTGCGGCGGACGGCCGAGTTTGATTGAGATCGTTCGCGGCTTCAGTCGGCGCTCCGGCACAGGAGACTTACAAGGGTGGATATAAGGACCTAAAAGGATCAGATAAAAGAAATCTACGTAGAAAGGCGAGCGTCGGAGGTCGTTGATGGTCTTACCCAGCATGCGCCGCTGTCTTGCGTCGCTCGTTTTGGCCGCATCTCTTCCTCTGTCCAACATCCTACTCGCCCGCCGCTTGGGATGGTGCGAACAATCCGTACTGAGATCATCATCGATGCATCCATCGGCAGCGTCTGGAAGGTGCGGGTCACGTCCACGCGCCGCTTCCTTGGCAGTCGCACAACTCACCTCTCGCCGCGCATCACCTCTCCCCGCAGCACCTCTCGCCGCGCATCACCTCTCGCCGCGCATCACCAACCGCCGCGCAAGCTTTAGGTAGTCAGCGACCTGCGAACGTGGGGCGAGTGGAACGCGTGGACCAAGTTTGAAGACGTCGATGAGAACCCGGCCGGGACGGATGCGAGGCTTCTCGCGTCCTTCGACGGCGACGGCACCTGGAAAGAATACGCGTGCCAGATTCTGGCCGTGGATCACGACCGCCACTTCCTAAATTGGGCCGGCGGCGTCCCTTGCGGCCTCTTCCACGGCAACCATTGGATCATTTTGACCCCCGAATCGGAGACGAGGACACGTATGGAGCACTATGAGGACTTCACCGGCCTCCTCCCTGCTCTGAATCTCGGGATGCCTTTCGCAAAGGTCGCGAGGAACTACGTGTACATCAACGAGGCAGTCAAGCGAGTCGTCGAGGCCCGCGCCCCAGACTAAGACGCAGCACCCGCTGCCTGTGCTCCAGCCTCCACCTGCTGCGTGCCTGCTGCGTGCTGCTGCTGGCGGCCGCATATGTGTGCAGTATCTCTCAGTCTGTCTGTTCATTGTTGTAGCGGTACACACGTGCTCAAAAAAGAGTGTTGACTACTTCATAATTTTTTCCTTTTTTCAAATCTCTCTCAGTCCCTCCAGCCGCGCGCTCGCGTCGAAGGGCAGCCCGCGCTGCTCTCGTGCTCGCCGCGCCGCCGCGCGCAGCTCCTCAAGGGAGGAGAAGGCGCCCCGCCGCGGGCTCGCCGCGACGATCGTGTTCCAGGGCCGGCGCGCGGGCGAAGGCACGCGGCACGCGCCGCCGGGGAAGGCGGCGCCGTACGCGGCGCAAGCCTCCTCGAGGCGCCGGTCGAGGTCCGCCTTGCCCGAGTGGAAGTTGTGGCAGACAACGCCGTGCGGAGCGAGGCTCGCGCGCACGTCGGCGAGGAAGGCGGCCGAGTAGAACGTCTCTGGGATGCGGTTGCTCCCGTCCGCGATGTCCACGCATACGAGGTCGTATGGCTCCCGCGCCGTCGCCGCCGCCGCCCTCCCGCGGAGCCACGCCGCGGCGTCGTCCACGTGCACAGCCACTCTGCCTATGGCGGAGCGACGCTGCCCGCGACTGGTGCGGCAAAAGCGCCGGGAGGGCTCAGCGCGCGCACGGCGCCGGCGGCCTGGGTCGAGGCCGAACGGTCCCTGCGCCGCCTCGGCGACGGTCGCGTCCAGCTCGACGGCGTCGACGAGTCGCGCCTAGCCAGCGACCCAAGGCAAGGGGCTCGGAACGCGGCTTCGGGAGCGCTGCCAGAGCGCGCGCGGGGGGGGCGGTGCGGCGGCCGCCTCAGGGCAGCAGCGGCCGAGGTAGGAGGGGAGGCTGCCGGCGCCCATACCGAGCACGAGGACCCGCTCGAGGCGCGGCACCTAAGGCGGTGGGCGCGCTGCTCCACCCGCCACGAGGAGGGAAAGGCGCGCTCGAGGCGGCGCACGTCCGCGAGCGCGCTCAGCGCGAGCGCCACCATCGACTTGAGGTACTCGGTCGGCATCGCATACGGCTGCGCGAGGCCGGAGCCGCCGTCGAGCCGCACCTACGCACCGCAGTCCAGCTGCCGCAGTCCGAGCGTCGTTGGGCTGCGTCTGCGTGGCGCGGTGCGTGCTGTACGCTTGCTTGCGTGCGCGTGCGGTGTGTGGATGTGCGCTGGTCTGGCTGCTGGAGCACCTCTCGCCTTGGACTGGACGCTCACGCGCTCCGTATCTCGCCCATATCTCGCCCATATCTCGCCTTGGACTGGACGCTCACGCGCTCGCTCGCGACAAAGACGAGGGAGCGCCAGCCGGAGGCATGCTCGTGCACCTGTTGGACGGGCGGTGGGCGTGTGGCGTGTGGCACGACTCATGTCACGCACGTGTGATGGACGTGTCCAGTGGGGACTTCGACGCGTCCGGTGCTCACCTCGATGCGCGTGGACGGGTCGACGTTGCTCGGCTGGCTGAAGACGGGCCGTCCCGCGAGGCTCTTGGCGGAAGCCCACGAGTCGGCTAGCCGCACGTCGGCGACATCGTCCTCGACGGGGGCTGGCTGCGCAGGAGCAGGCTGCGCGGGAGCAGGCTGCGCAGGAACAGGCTGCGCAGGAGCAGGCTGCGCAGGAGCGGGCGCCTGGTCGCGGGTCCGCTCCTCCGCCTCGGCGAGGAGGCGGAGCCACTCCGCCTTGCCTAGAGCCTTGCCTAGAGCCTTGCCCTCGTCGTCGAGCGCGGCGGCGCAGCAGCGCGGCGCCGCGTGCCTCTGCCCCCCACCCCCGCCTCCGCCTCCGCCTCCGCCTCGCCGCGCCCCGCGCCCCACCCCCTCGCTGCCCTCCGCCTCCGCCTCCGCCTCCGCCTCCGCCTCCGCCTCCGCCTCCGCCTCCGCCTCCGCCTCGCGACCGCGGCCGCCGAATCGGTACAAGTGCACCGGCGTCCCAGCCTGCCCCTCCGGCGTCCACGTCGTCTCCACCACCGCCGTCTCCACCGCCACCTGCGTGGACGCGTCGCGGACGCGTCGGTGGTCGCGTCGCGGGCTGTGTGTCATGGGCGGGCGCCGAAGGCTGGCGAGCGGCGGCGCGCACCGCCCTCGGCGCGGCGGACGCGTCGGCGCGACCGAGCGGTGCGGGGAAGGCGCGGAGCGACGCGACGCACTCGACCTGCGGAGGCGCATGCGCTGACTCAGCTGCGCGGCGTCCTCAGCAGCACGCACCCGCACCCATGACCCTCTCCAGCACGGGCAGGACGACCCGAGGTCGCGCGTTGTGTAAAGGGCGGAGCTCCTTCTTTGAGGGTGTGTCGCCCAGCTGAGGGCGCACACACCTCCGGCGCTGCGCTCAGCCGTCCCCACAGCTCGGAGAGGAGCTGGTCGTCCATGCAGAGGGAGGCGACGTACACCTCGAGGTGCAGAGATGTACATCGGGCGTGCATGCGGGGCGGCGGGGCGGCGGTGTGTCGTGCAGCGTGTGTTCGAAGCATCGCCTGGAATGCGATGGGACACTGCCAAACACGAGATCGTCTCGAGTGTGAGATGATGGCAGGGATGTTCATTACGCAGCTACGGATCTACATGCGTCAGGCCGCACAGGCCGCACTCGAGCATCGAGCCGAGCGTAAACTCGGGCTCGCCCGGCCGCCGCAGCAGCTCAGCCGCCGAGTCGTCGGCCGCCAGCCGGCCCCACGACCTCGTGGCGGCCGCGTGGCGCGTCGGCGAGAGCTCGACGCCGACCGAACGCTCGAGATACGGCAACTCGAGCCACGCCTGCGCCACGAGCGCTCCCGTGCCGGAGCCGAGGTCGGCGAACGAGCAGTGCCGGCCGCCGGAGTCGAGACCAAACGCGGCAAAGAGCTGGCGCGCACCGACGCGTGTCACCTCGCCGTAGGCGGATGAGCCGTGTCCGAGAGGTGGCGCCGCTGCGCCGGCCGGGAGGCCGTGGCGATCCACGAACGCCTCCTCGTCATCGTCGAGCACTGCGTCGAAGCGTCGCCAGTGGCTTGCGAGCAGGCGATCGATATGCGCAGGTGATGGAGCAGTGCGACGTGCATAGGCGACGGTGGAGAAGAGGGGTCCCAGCATCGCTTCCCGCTCCCCCCTGTTTTTGTACTTTTTTCTCTTCCCGACACCAGGGTTCCGCAAGATAGGGGGCCTGTCACCACTTTTCCTCTTTTTTGCCGTTACCTATTGCAGGGCCCTTTTGGCTTTTGGGCGAAACAAGACCAACCTACCTACCTATCTGGGGAGGGGCCAGCCAGTGGCGACACACCCCCTATCCGGGTTGGAGCCGGAACCAGGACGCTATCTATCTAGAGTGAAGAAGAAATTCGCCTCCTCCACGTCTAACGAAATCCACTAGCTTCTACAGAAGCACAACTCACTCTCGCTTGCCCAGCGTGGTGAGTACGCTCTGGACCGCGCTCTTGAACGCCGGGCTCGCCTTGAAGGCGTCCTGGATGGCCCTGTTTACGCTCTGCAGCGTCCCGTACACGGGCGACGGCTTGTACGGCTGCGCCTCGGGAAAGGGGAAGCCGTACCCGATCGCCCAAAACAGGCCAAACACCCCGCCGAGCCCGCCCGTGTTGCCCTCCTCCTTGTCCATCACGTAACCGATCGTGAACTTGGTCACCTCGCCTTGCTCATTGAATGTGATGCTGTGCGCCTGAACCGGAGACTCGACCGACTTGCCGGTCGCCGGCCGCCCCAGCACGGGGCCATCATTCTTCCCGAGGTACTTCACCGAGTACCACACGCGGTTCGGCTTGAACGGGCAGACGCGGAAGTGGTGGTAGTTGGAGCTCAGGCTCGGGAACGCGGTCTTGAGGTCGAACGATTTGAGCGAGTCGATGAAGAGGCCCTTGTCGTACGGGCCGACCACGGGTGCGACGAAGCGGAAGTCCTCGGCGAACCAGTCCGGGTTGCCACCGCTCCCGTCGGCGGTGCCTGCGAGCTGAGCCGCGGTGAACGCCTTTGCGAGGCTGACCAGCTCGTCCGGCGGTATCGGGAAGGTGGAGCTCGCGAGCATCGCCGCCTCGTCAGCCATGCCGCTCTCCGGTTCCGTGCCGAGAGCGGCGGCAAGGTCCGGCCGCAGTGTCGACGAAGCCGCGGCGGCCGGCGCAGTCATGCGCGGGACGCCAGCCCGCAGAGCGTGACTGCAGGCAGTCGAGAGGAGCAGCAGCAGCGCGATAAGAGCCATTGCTGGGCGTGAAGCGCAAGACACCTGTCGAGCGATACGGCCAGGAAGGAATCCACTCCAGCTGTGAACAGAGAGTTCGTAAACACGCGAGTAGGGGGGCTAGATTACACAGGCCAGGAATGCTCCTTTAACGCAAAAAAGAAAGTTCACACAAAAGAATTCATTCGCTGCACACCAACACGTGAGAAGATGCTAAAACTCACTCTCTGCACACCTGTCTCTCTCGGCTTCCTCCTCTCGGCCAGAGGCAGGCTCAGGCTCTAGGGTGATCTCGCTTTGGTGGCTGAAGGACCCGATGCGCGATGGTCCTGTCACATTCGCGTTCCGAGTCGTGGCACGTGGGGGTGAGAGTCGTGATTCTCGCACGCACAAACCAAAACGCACAAGAAAAAGATTGGCTTCTAAAAACGCACGCACACACCGACCGCGTCGAACTCATCGGCGCGGGCTCTCTCGGCCACGGGAGGACCGGCCCCAGCTTCGGCTGAGGGCTGACAAGCTGCCGAGCCCAAATCACTGCGAGACGTGATTTCTTGTTGGTCTTCAAAAATCTCTCTCACTCACACACACGTCCCAACTCCCCAGAAATCCCGAGGAGCCGTGCAGTGCTAGATAATGTTTGAGCTGTATGTATGTATGTAGAAAGATGAACAACAGTCAGGCTCGGACTGGACACCAACGCGGTATGGGTGGACGCGGGACAGATGTCAAGATGAAGAAATTTCGCACAAGAACCACGGCATCCGCGCCGCACCTGGTCTCTCTCGGCTGGCTACTCATGACCTCCGCCTCCGCCCAAGCCGTCGACGCGCGCTGCGCCGACCGCTGCGCAGCCCTATTCGCCGCTGTCTCCGCGTGTGAGCGCGAGCATGCTCCTGCCGCGTGCAAGCAGCCGTTCCAGGCGTGGCGCTCGCACTGCGTGACCAACTCGGCGTGCAATCCCTCTGGCCGGCAGATCGATCCGATCAAGGCGGAGCGGCGGTGCGCCGCGCTCGCCAAACGCGTCGCCGTCTGCGAAGCGAGTATCACCGGCCAGGCGCAGGCGTCTGTGACTGCCGACTGCCGGAAGCAGCGTAGCGACTATCAGAGGCTGTGCAGCAGTGTGGTGGTGCACGGGGAGGAGCCCGACGCGGCGGAGCGTTCGCGCGCCATCACCGAACGGTATCGCGAGGCGGCGGCAAAGCAGCCGCCGCAGCAGCCGCAGCACCGCGGAGGGCAGCTGATCGTACTCCTCGCCGACTGGCTCGCCGGCGGGACAGCGCCAGCGCGCGCGGCTGCCCTAGCGGGCGAGCACCCGGCGGCGGCCATCCTTACCCTCGCGGCGCTGAGTGCGTGCCTCGTGCTGCGAGACGGCTCGCTCGCCGTCGGCGCGCAGCGGCTGATGCAGGCGCACACCATACCACACTTGTGTTGCCCTTCTACTTCTCTGAGCCCAGCCGCACTGAACGTCGCCAGTCCCGCGAGCTTGAATCCCCTTCCGTGCGCTCGAAAGGTTCGCGTCTATGTGCAGGGCATCGTCGTTGGCAGCACCGTGTGTGTCATGGGCGTCGCGGAGGCGCTCGAGCTATCGAGGCGGCGAGGGAGGATGGAGCATGAAGAAGAGCACGTGGAGGGCGCGTCCTCGAGGTGACACACAGTGTAGCGTTTGCATCTCTGTGTGCGTGCCTCTTTTGCCGCGTTGAAGCCCGCGTTGAACAAAATACTATCACCGGGGACAGTGCCCCGCTGAGGGTCCTGCCCGCACGGGAGCGGCTCCAACGCGGCTTGCTATATACATAAGGTGCGTATACTGGGAGCTGTGATATATCTGTCTTCTGTGCCGATCTGTAAAGGGTCCGCCCGCAGGCGCATTTGTGTACCGAGGCGGTGCCCGGTGCCGAACCTGTCGGACCTTAAGACAGCATTGTAGATCCCTGGGCGAGGGTGGTGGCGTCCCCGTCGGGTCAGGGCTGAAGGCGGGGGAGACCAACCCGATACTCTCCGGCGTCCCGGGAGCGTGATTGACACCTCCCCCTGCGCCAACAGCCCCGTTGAGGTAGTTACTGTACTACAGAGTGGGGGGCGGGTTCCGCCGCGGCGTCGGTCCGCGGTCGTCCTCATCCAGAGACTCTGCCGCAGAGATGGCAGATACGACAACAACTCTAACACTCACACGTCATTTGGGGCCTGGAGCCCTGTTCACGCGCGCGCGAGACGTGCAGACAGGGTTGCCAGGTGAGA
Organism: Emiliania huxleyi CCMP1516; assembly: GCF_000372725.1. Classification (NCBI taxonomy): domain Eukaryota; phylum Haptophyta; order Isochrysidales; family Noelaerhabdaceae; genus Emiliania; species Emiliania huxleyi. The sequence continues at coordinate 79,781 of NW_005201360.1, read as the reverse complement.
GCGAATGGCGCGGTTCACGCCTCGCACAACAGAGAGAGAGATGCGCTCTGCATGGTGGGACATAAAGGAGAGCGAGTACTTGGCGCTTGGGCGAGTAGGCCGTGCGGTCAACGCTGCCGCGCGCGACTTTGCGCGCGAGGCGGCGCAGCTTGAGAACGGCGGTGGGCGAGAGGCCGCCGCCGAACGTCTCGTGGAGCAGCAGGTTGAAGTTGTTGCGCTTGACAAAGATCGCGTCGTGGTAGAAACCGCGATGCGCCTTGACGTAGCCGTGGCCGGTCTCTTGTGGGAGAAGGGTTGGCCGGGCTGCCCGCGCGCCTTGCAGCTCATGTTCAGGCGGCGGGCCTTCTCTTCGGTGTTGCCAGAGGCGTAGGAGTGTCTCAGATACGCGTTCCATTCCCGCTGCGGTTCAAGCGCCACACACAGCGAGGAAAAAGAAAGAAAAATTTAAAGGGATGGGGGGAGGACAGGGTCCCCACCTGCACGAGAAGGATTTTGGAATTCTTTGTGCTGCGCCTTCTGATTTCTTTTCGGATTCCTGAAACGAACTCGACGCGTAAGTACGCAGACTGGGACGGACTGGCACACACCCGCGTAAGTAATGACTCGGAGCGCCCGCAGTCTGCCCCTGACCGCGCAGGCTGCCGCCTCGTTTACTTGCCCTGGCCCCTCGTCGCCACTCGACCGAGACCTCCTCGCCGCGGAGTGTGTAATCGGGACCTCGCTGCCCGCCCTGCTGTGCGCGCTGAAGCCGGGCACACCTTGCATGGCGCACCCGCACTTCCACCGCCGTCTTCAGGCGCGCGGCAGCGACAGCGGTAGGGGCTCTGGCCGAGAAGCGAGGGATCGCTCATCCCAATATTGCTTCCCGAGCTACGTTGCGCCAGTCGTGCCTCCTCGTCTTTAGGAGCGGAGGATGGCCGACGCGCGGGAAGCGGCGGAGGACTTTGGGTGGTCAGGCCAGAAGCGGACCCTCGTGGCTCTGTCTCGCCTGGAGGACGAGCTCCAAGAGCGCACGCGGAGGGCCGCGCTGCCAGCGGCGTTGCGAAAGACCAGGTCCGGCGCCGCCATCTGCCAGATGGGCCGGCGGCGTGAGGCGGTCATCGGAACGGGCCTCGACGTCGAGCGAATTGTTGCCGTCGACCGGTGGCGACTGCGGTCAGGTGCAGCCGTGGCAGGAGCCGCCCACAGGCTGCGCCTCGCTGAACAGCCTCGTCTTCGAGGTGGTCCGATGGAGAGAGAGAGTGCTGCCGTTCTCCCGCCCCTCGCACCCTCTTCCAAGCCACTCTCATCATCACAATCCAACCCGTCCCTGTCGCTGGCACCCAAGTGCCGCCGAATGGGTCCGCACTAGAGTGTCAATGTGTTCAAGTGCACAAGAAAACCGCGACTTCGGTGTTCAAAAGACACGAAACTTGTGTGTTGTGAAAAAACGGCGGCCGCTTCCGCCCCTTGGGGCCTTAGGCTCGGCCTGCCCTCGACACTGGCCGAGCGCTGACAATGCCACAAAAATCGGCAGACCAAGTGGCACCGCCCAGCATGCCCCGGCCCAAGGCTGCGTATGTCCGCAAGCAGTGCGTAGCCGCAGGCAGACAGGATGCGCTCCCAAAGGGAGAGGCAGCGCCCGAGGTCGCTCTGTGTGTCACAGGTGGAGGCCTTGTGCCACCAGCTGAGATGCTTGGCGTCTTCCGAGGCTTTGCGAGAAAGTCGCTTCCTCCGCCCGCGAGGCGGCGTGGCAACAAGAGCGCCCTCGACAACTTTGACGTTATCTCTGGCGCTTCCGGGGGTTACATCGCCGCAACAATGTACTGCTACTCGAAACTGGATCCTTCCGTCTTCCTCGACACTGCACGCGCCACTCGGCCCCGGGACATCACCCCCGCAGCGATGCACCACCTCGATCCCGACGTCGAGCACGGGCGGGGACTGTATGGATGGATGCTGACCTTCCCTGCAGCATGCTGTCCTCCTCCCGGAGGCTGCCCGTGGTACGTTCCCACCCTCTGCTGGGCCATCCCGATTGCTGCGTCGATCGGCACGCCCTTTCGTCTCCTCGGCTTTGGAAAGTGCGTCGGACCGGCCTGCTGGCCGTGGGCGGCTGGCGACCCGTCGTGGTGGGTTGAATTCATGTGGTACTTCTTCCTCCGACCCCTCGGCGTCGGGAGGGGCAAATTCACGGCAGCGAGCCAAGAGCAGGCCGCCGATCTCGCGGCGGCGGAAGGGGCGGCAGAATCGGACTACGTGTGGCCTCGTCCACAGGCGCCAATGCCGCTCGGGATTGTCACGATGGCTTCCCTGAGCAACATCCACCCCACCCGCTTCACCGGACCGCTGCTCGTCTGGGCGCTCAAGGCGTGGAATGCGGCGGTCTCCTTGGCTGCAATCTCGGCCACCGCCGATCCGGACGGAACGGGCGTTTCCGATCCTGACACAGAGTGGATCAGCTTCAACACCGAGTTGAGTCTCGAGTCCAACCGCCAAGACTCGCGTCGCATGGGACTAGCCGTTCGTACAGCCCTCAAAGAGCAGTGGGCCCCCGGCCAACCTGGCAATGCTCGCGGCGTCAGCCTCGTCCCTTGGGTCTTTACACCGGCCAACGCCTCGACGGCGTATACGCCCAGCCCTCCGCGTGACAGTGGCACGCCCGACTGCCGCGACCAGAGGATGCGCCTGCCGCCTCTGGCCGGGGAGAGCCTCTGTGGCTGCCTTTGTGGGTGCAAGCGATGCGAGGGTTGTCAGCGCACGACCCTCTTCGACGCCGTCACCGTCCCCGCGCAGAGATTTGTCCTCCCACCGAGGGCGACGCCGTGCGGGCATCTTCCTGGCGCGTCCCGCCTCTCGCCCGAGACCACCATCGCGATGGGCGGCGATGCGGTCGGGGCTCCCGGCGTCCTCTTCCCCGCGTGCTGCGAGTTTTCGGGGTGAAGACGGCGCCGCTGCACGCCGAGACCTGCCTGTTCACCGATGGCGGCGTGTTGGAGAACCTGGCCATCGCTCCCACGGTTGCCAAAGGAGCGCGCCGGATCGCCTCCGTCATGACAAATATGCCGTCCGATCTGTTTGAGCCTACGTGCCTCACGCCACAGGGCCCCCCGCGCCTCCGCGTACTCAAGATTCAGGGGCTGGCGGCTCTCTTTGGCTGTCTACCCAGGATCCCGACGAAGCAGACGTCTCAGCACCGCACTCCTAGCCTCTGGGCTGAGCTCTGCAAGCAATGCGCACGCTTTCTGCCGCGCGTCTGCGCGTTGGGCTGCAAAGATGTTCTCGAAGCCAGCCCCTTTTTCGTCATCAACCAAATCTTTTCCAACGACGTGGGCGACTATGACTGCGCGGCGGCGGCGGCGCTGCTGCCCGGCGTCGACCCGCGTGACTGCCGCCCCTTTGATCACCTGGTCATGCAATTCGAGCACAGAATGGCGCAGGGCCGGGCGATTGCGGGCACGCTGAAGGTGCGCACAGCAACCCATCCGATTCCCCTCGCGGCGACCCACAGCCCGATCCCTGCGCTTCGTAGGGGATCAAGGTGCTCGACAACCCATTCTACGGCACGAGGTCGTCGCAGGACACTGTAGACCTCACAGTGGTCCTGATGGCGGCGCCCACAAAGTGGATGCGCGAGATGAATGCCAACGAGCGGCTCAACCCCGAGGGGATCGACTTATTTGACCCTGAGCAGGGGGTTTTGCCCTACAGAGGCTTCCCGTACCGCCTCCTTCCCTTCCCCATCGCCTCGATGTCCAAGGAGACCATCAATCTTTGTGGGTATATGGGCGACTGGATCGTGGATGACGCTTGGGACCTCTTGCAATCTGCCTTCGAAATCGAGCGCGGGTCTTGAGGGCGAGATATCCGTCGGACGCCACGCAACTCGAAGAGACGTCGAGAAAAGAGGAAACACACATCTCTCTCTCTCTCTCATTCACCGTGAAACACAGCAAACCAATGAAAATTTAACGTGTGTGAACATGTGAGAGTCCATGAGTTGAGCTTATGCAGCGGCACCAATGGCTCGCGACGCCTCCCAGCCGCCCGTCAGCTAAAGGCACAACAAAGCACATGTGCGACATTCACGACAGCAGCAGGGAGCGGCGAGGCGACCCCTCGTTCCAAGCCTCGATGGCCCGCAGCAGCAAAACGGAGGAGCTGTCCTCGGACGCCTCCCAGAACATCATCCCAGCCAGACCAGCCGCCTGGCCAAAGCGAGCCTTGATGGCGATCGAATCGGGGTCGTCGTAGGTGATGAAGGTGGGCTGGCCGCCGAGGTAGCCTTGGAGATACGGCACTTTGGCGATGTCGGACCAGCCGCGAGTCAAGCCAGCGAATCGGTCCGAGGTGATCTCGTCGTACCGCAGGATGCCCGGCTGCTCCTTCCTGTCGGGTGGCTCCCAGTAGGTCCCCGGTCCGGGCGTAGCGCCGAAGCCGAACAGCTCAGTCGTGCCGTGCCACGAGCGGCCGTACGAGGGCATGCCCATAACGAGCTTGGAGGCTGGCACCACGGCGGTCCACTCGGCCACGCCCCACGAGATGTGGAAGTCGGGGTCTCCGGGATAGGCGGGATCGGGGTAGAGAGGCGCGAGGTGGCCAGTGAAGTCGTTCCAATCGCCATTATAATCATAGGTCATCAGGTAGATGCAATCGAGCACGTCGGCGAGCGCCGCCTTGGGCGCGATGCCCGTCACGGCCGGGCTCATCCCCATCGCGATCGACAGCTCCTTGTGCTCCGTCGGGTGCGCCACGTCCAGCGCCGCGCGCAGCATCTGCAGCAGCAACACGTAATTCTCCCAGTCGGCGGGGTCGACGCCGTTGCTATCCAACCCGCAGCAGACCGGGTACTCCCAATCGAGGTCCAGGCCGTCGAAGTCGGTCCGGTCTAGCAACGCGGCGGCCGAGCTGACGAGGGCCTGCCGCTTTACTTGGGTCTTTGCGCACTCGGAGAAGTGCGTCGACTTGGTCCACCCGCCGAGCGAGAGGATGAGGCGCAGCGTGTGGCCGAGGCTGGCTTGCTCCTCGCGCAGGGCGACAAAGGCGGCGATGTTGCCCCGCACCATGCGGCCGGCGGCGGTCTGCGAGAGCTGATAGTCGGCGTACTCATCGATGGATGCGGCCCGGCAGTCGGATGTCACCTCGTAGAATGCGTAGTGCATGTGCGTGAGCTTGTCGACGCGCACGTCACGAGGGTAAAAGCTGCGCCCGTACACAGCCCACTGCGCGTAATACTGCACAACGCGGGGCGGCGAGGGCGGCGAGGGCGGCGAGGGCGGCGAGGGCGGCGAGGGCGGCGAGGGCGGCGGAGGCGGCGCGTAGATTGTGGGTGGCGGCGACAGGGACGGCGAGGGTGGTGGAGGTGAAGGTGGTGGCGGTGCGCCCTCCCCGCCTCCACCGAGGCAGTCCTGGGTGCAGTGAAGGGCGGGGCAGTTGGGAGGATTGTGGTTGCAGTTGATGTCGCACCAAGCGTCGGTGTAGCCAGCATGATAGCCTGTGGACAGACACTGTCCCCCGCCACTTGCCGGCGGATGCGGCGGGGGAGGCGACGGATGCGGCGGGGGAGGCGACGGATGCGGCGGCGGCGACGGTGAGGGTGAGGCTAGGGAGGTGGGCGGCTGTGCTGCCGGTAAGCATTGGGCGCAGGCCGAGCAGCGTGTCCAGTTGCACTTTTTCGACCACTGCTGTGTCTTGGCGTCGCAAAAGGCCTCGCAATGCGGCGGCGGCGATGGTGAGGGTGAGGCTAGGGAGTTGGGCGGCTGTGCTGCCCGTGAGCATTGGGCGCAGCCCGAGCAGCCTGTCCAGTTGCACTTTTTCGACCACTGCTGGGTCTTGGCGTCGCAAAAGGCCTCGCAGACGGGCAGGCTGTCACATTGCGAGCAGCCGAGGCAGCCGTTCCACTTGCACTTGTCCAGCCACCCCTGGGTCTTCATGGCGCAAAATGGCTTGCACTCGGGCGGCAGCTCAGCCGGAGGCTGCATGGTGAGGGGTGGCAGCGGAGGGATCAGCGGAGGTGGTGCAAGGGACGACGGAGTGCACGCCACGCCCCAGTTGCACGCCCCATTGCTGTCAGTGCTGTCGTGGCAGTGCACAGCGCGATCGCACCAAGACGCTCCAGTGAGGTCGCAGCCGCACTCTGGATGCGCGCAGGCGGTGGTGCAGACATCACCTGTGCCTGTTGTCTGGGGTAGCGGCGGTGGGTTCGGCGAGGTGGGCGGTGGATGCGAGGTCGAGACCGAGGGCGGAGGAGGTAATGGAGCCTTGGTCTGAAAGATGCAGCTGTCAAATGGAGTGCCGCCACCGCAGGAGGAGCAGTCGCAGGAGCAGTCGTTCCGAACTGTCCCCGCCGGGTAGTCTGGAAGGTCGATGGCGCACGCTGCCGTCGCTGCACACGCCCCGCACCACTCTTGGCACGAAGCGGCGAAAGACGAGCACGCCTCCATCTCTCCAGAGCACAGCTCCGACGTCGGGCCGCAAGTTGCGCCTTGGCATGCCGCGGTCTCACCGCACTTGATCGGGTAGTCGCAGGATGACTCTGACCAACAAGCACGCCCCGTTGGACAGTCAATGTCGGTGGCGCAAGCGATGCAGTCGCCGCCCTGCCATGGGTTCTCACACCACCCACTTTTTGGCTGCGTGGGTGCCGGCGTCACAGGCATCTCCTTTGGCCCCGGAGAGTCACAGCCAACCCCTCCGGCGTAGCCCGCTGGCTCGATGCTGATGTCGGCGCAGTTCCAAAACGCCTCTGGGTAAGAGTCGGGCCGATTGCCCGTCTGATAGTACCACTGTAGGACGCAGCGCTCGCACGAGATGCCCACCGGCACCTTGAGGGCGATCATGTATGTGTTGCCGAACGCGGCGTCGTCAACGACGTACCGATCACGGTTGGCGTCTGGTGGGGTGCACGCGCCACCGCCATTGCAGCACGATCCGTGAGGAAACGTTGCGGTGAGTGCGGCGGCGGATGGGTCGCTGTGTCCGCCGCTGGAGGGGCACCGGACTGACGCTCTCACTGCCTGATAGTCCGTCACTCGCTCGTAGTCGATCGTGGAGGGGTCGATCTCGAGCACATGCTCGTTGAGTAGCTCCTGCGTGATGGGGACGCTCTTGTCTGGATCGTCCAAGACTGCGAGCCGGAACTCGAACCAGCCTGCGGGGCGGGTGAGCGGCGTGGGTGCAGCAAACGTGGGCAATCGGTGCACTGGGCGTAGAGGTTGGCAGCGCACCTCTGTGATGGGCAGTCAGCTCGATAGTCACCACCATCAAGCCACCGCTGACAAACGTGCCGCGTGGGTCCGTCGGGCCATACCGCGCTCCCGCGTTGAATCCGTTTGCAAGCGTCCCACCACAGAGGTCTCGCGAGTGCGGGCTCGCGTGCGCCGGGTTGAGGCCTCCGGAGTTGAGGCTCTGAGAGTTGCCAAACCCAGGTGCGTAGGAGCCCCCCGTCATTCCGACCCACCGCGTCCAGGCGTCGCCGTCGATGGTGTGGTCGCGCATCTGACGCGGCGCTGGGCATGACATCCGCCCATGTGCTCGGGCGGTAGGGGCGGAGGCCAGTAGGAGCGCGAGACGTCGCAGACACATCTTGTGGTCTTCTGCGGGTGCAAGGGACGTGCGCAAAAAGTTGGCGCTGGCTTACCTTATGAAAAAAGCGCTCGCCTAATTTGGCTGTCGGGGACGCACCTTTGAGAAAGAGAGCAGTAAGCTAGTTTTTCGTACAAGTTGAGGTTTCTGCCTTTTGGCGTTGAGCGCGTGTCCCCATCGTTTGTTGTCTGTCTGTCTGTCTGTCTGTGCATATGCTCTAGTCCCCAAGTGTGGGTGCATAGGTTCCTATGTAGGAAGGTAGGACGTGTGGATTTTTCAGTGTATGTGGCTCTTACGTACCTTCCCGTAGGAGGACTCTGCTGACAGGGTTTGCGATGAATGAGCGACCGAAGGGTTCTCGCAGGTTAGTGTTAGGTATATTGTTGGCAAATCAAGACACAGAGCTCACACAGAATCACAGCGGGAGGAAAGCGGCGAGTCGCAATTCCTGGGGTACCCGCAGTTTTCTTCCGCCCTCACGGCACCCTGGTGTCTCCCTCTGCTGTGGTGGCAAAGAACGCGCCCTCTTTGGGGCAACTGTTGTCAGAGCGGTATTTGCCGGTGCGGGCCGGTCTTTGCCGTAGTCTTTGCCTCCTTCGAGACGCAGGGTGGCGCGAGAAGCAGCGGCCACAATGGGCTGCGGGCACAGCAAATCATATGCACGCGAGTCTGAGTCAGCGCCGGCGCCGACCATTCACCAACGGCTGACGATTGCTGCCGAGGAGAGCGTGAAGCTCATCGACCCTCGCAAATCGAGCGCTGTCCCGCTCCTATTAAGTCTCCAGTCAGAGCCACTCGCCGACGCGATGGTTCGACGCTCGTCCGTCACCCGCAGATCGGCCGTCTCCCCGCCTCCGGTGGAGCGCTCGCCGTACGAGCTCGACGAGCAGGTCACAGCGGACGGCCGACACTGCTGGAGCGCCATCGCACCGAACGGCTTTGAGATCCGCGGCGAGAACTACCTTCGCGACCGGAAGAAGGTCCCGTCCGCGTGCGGCTCGCAGCTCTTGGCTGTGGAGCTCTTTCGAGCAAAGACTTTTTTTGCCAACGTGGCTGGCCGTCCCGGCGCCCCGACCTCGACGCTCCACGAGCGCTGCGAGTCGCCTCTCTCGAGGATCGTGGTGGTCGTGGTCGTCATCCCGACGGGGAAGTGGGTCGTGCACCTCGCCATGTGTGAAAGCCCACCCCCCTCCCCACTCTCCTCACAAAGACCCCGCCCAACCCACACCCTCCCCCTCCTCCAGCCCACCCCCTGCCCCGACGCGCAGGTACTTTGGCGTGCTGGAGACGCTGGAGGAGGAGTCGCCGGCCGCAGCCGCGCTCCTGGAGCGGTTCGCGCACGCAGCCGACGACTTCCGCAACGACCGCTTCAAGCTCATCCCGAGGCTCGTGCGGGCGCCCCTGACGCTGCGTCTCGCATGCCCGTCGCGTCCCGCCATCACGGCCAAGGGTGGCCGGGGCGTGCCGCAGCGCTACTTTTCTACGCCAGAGTACGTGGAGGTCGACATGGACATCAGCAAGGAGGCCATCGCCAACCGCGTGCTCGGGTTGGTGCGGCCGGTCTCCAAGCTGATTGTGGCGGACCTCGCCTTTGTGCTAGAGGGGCAGCGGCAAGAGGAGCTGCCGGAGGTGGTGCTCGGCGCGGCGCGGCTGTACAACCTCGACCTGTCCGAGGCCGCCGTGCCGCTGCTGGAGGAGGCGTAGCGGGGGGCGGGGCTGCGCGTCGGCGGGGCGCGTCACACACAAAGGGTCGCCAGCGCTCGAGACGCGGGGAGGAGAGTGGCCCACCGGAGAGCGGTCCGGAGAGAGAGATGTGCGGGGAGCTGCCCGCACTGGCGCACTGCCACACAGCAGACGCGAGACCACTTGAGAGAGGGACAAACGACAAGACCTCGTGCGCTCGTGGGTCGTGTCGCCGCTCGTGTCATACGGCTCTACGTTATACGCGCTACCGGGTCGCGAGTGGTCTCTCAATCCTGCCCTGGGCGCTGGGGACCTGGGGATAAAAAAAGGATTCGCATTTGATTTGATGTAGTGTGTGTTTTTCACAACAGGAGTTGTTTCACCAGCCTAGCAGCTCTGTTAATGGTACAAGTCAACACTGCATGTGATAGCTGATAGTTGTTGCATGCGGCGAGGGCGGACGACCCATCAACTGCGGCAGTCGAACTGGGCATCCCCAACGGGCAACGGCAACGCTGCGCGGACAAACCCGGACGCGGACCGGACTGGCTAAAATGCGGAGGAGCCCACGGGCCGTCGGAGTACGGAGAGACTCGCAGGAGCGTGCCGTAGCATCGTACGCCACGCGACCCTTGTCCCCTGCCGGGAGCCGCAACTACATGGTGTGACCTCTACCTGCTCCTATGCGCGCTGAGGGCGCAGCTCCTGCGCGGCGCCTCCCCCGCTGCTCCGACACCACGGCACTCAAGACATGCTCCCTGACACCTATGACGCGCGATCCGCGCGGCGCACGCCGCCGCGCGGCTACGGCGGCTCGGGGGGGATGAAGTAGTCGTCCGCAAAGAGCGTGTCGAAGGCGGCAGCGTTCCCCGCCCCCTTCTCCGCCGCCACCGGCTCCCCGGCAGCCTGCTGGTTGCGCGCCTCCGCCTCTGCGAGTGGATCGACAACGTCGCCGCCGTCGGCGTCGCCGCCGTCGAAGAGGGCGTCGACGAGCGTGGCGCGCTCCTCCTCCTCCCGCTCCGCCGCCGCCGCGCCGCTCGCCTCCCTCTTCCGTTCCCGCTCCTGCGACGGCGGACGTGCGGCGCGGGTCTAGGCACGGGTCTAGGCGCGAGTGGTTTGCCTCTGGGAGGCGGCGCGTGTGCGTGTGTGAGCGAGGGCCGGTGCGGAGGACGGCTGTGTGCGTGTCGGGGAGGGGCCGGTGGCTGCAGCCTCGACGGGGAGGGGGAGGGGGAGGGGGGAGAGGGCAGGGGTGGCACCCGTGAGTCGACTTTGTCTCCACCTGCTGCGGTCCGCCGCACCCCTTTGGCCTCAGGACAACCCCATCGCCGTCCCTCTCCTGGCGGGAGGAGCATCCGGAGAGCGTGTCGGCGGACCGTGTCGGCGGAGGGAGGGGAGAGGAGGGGTGCGGGATTGGTGGAAGTGGGCGCGGTGCGTGAGAGGTGTGTGAGGAGAGGGAAGGGAGGGTGCCTCGGAGGTGTTTCGGAAGGCCTTCCCACTGTCGAAGGTGTCTCGTTCGTGTCTCAGAGGTGTCTCAGAGGTGTCTCGGAAGCGTCCCAATTTCGGAGGTGTCGGACGTGTCTCGGCTGTAGAAGGAACAGACCTTTTCGAGGATCTCCAGGTTCTCATAGTCGACGTAGTTGATGCAGTTGACGGGACAGCACTCGATTGCCTCCGCGATCACCTGGCGGGGCGGGGAGGGGCGAGTAGCGCGGTGAGGAGAGATCGCCGGCGCACGCACGCCTTGCGACGCTCGCGCTCACCTCCGGGTCGTCTCTAATATAATATAATATATAATATGATATAATACGCTCGCGCTCGCCTCCGGGTCGTCTCCGCCCTGCAGAAAGGCGCGCGCCCGCCCAGCCTCCTCCTCCATGAAGAAGGTGTTTCGCGCCACGCCGGCGCAATAGGTGCAGCCGATGCAGTCCACCTCGTCTACGTACACGAATCGAAGCTGCACCAGGTCGCCGTCCTCGTCGCGATGCACTTTGAGGTGCGAGGAGACGGACTGGTCGTGCTCGGCGGCGTCCGCCGCCTCCTCGGCGCTGCCAAAGAGCGCGCCCATCAGCCGCGCGTTGGACTCGGCGTCCTCTCTGCTCACCATCTGCACGCGCCTCGAGCGCCGCCGCCCAGGCCGCCTCCCTCCGAGGCCGCCTCCGCCGCGAAGCCGGGGCCCCGGTCGGCGGCAGGTCACCGCCGCGATACAGCGCAGGAGCAGCGCGAGCAGAAGCAAGCGCGACCGCGGCCACATGACGTGCGCCCGCACAAGCGGGAGCCAATTTAGGCCTGGCGCAGTCGGAGGGTTGCTCTAACTGTGGAGGTGGTGGTGTGGTGTCTTGTCGCTCTCCCCGCGCCGCATCTTTGCGTGATGAAGAGAATTTCCCTTCCTACACGACTCGCCGTCCCCCCCTCGCGGTTTGGTTCGCCCGGACGGCCTTTGTTAGCCCGGACGGCCTTCTAGGGATAAAGATATCTCGCCGAGAAAGAAAAACATGCTTCCGACGCCGAGGACTTGATCGGCCGACGATCAGCAAAGCCCTCCTCTGCCCGCCATATATGCGGAGCTCAGCAGCTGCCCCGGCGCGCGCCATTGGCCGATCGCAGCTGGCGCGGAGAGGGTTCAGCACCCAGCCCAAGCACAAGGACGTCATTAAAAAGGCGTATGCCGCCGGCAAGGCGCCGCCGCCTGCCGTCTACCCCGACACAAAGGTCATCTGTGCGGGCATCACGGGTAAGACGGGCGCCTTCCACGTCAAGGGGGGGATCGACTACGGCTCCAATTATGTGCGACGCGTCCCGCGAAGCCCGAGCGACGCCCAACTTCTCTGCCCCCACGCACGCTCTCTTCCGCATCGCAAATCCCACGTGACGTATGCTCCGGGGGTGGGGCGGCTGTCGCTCCGCGTGCGTGGCCAAGCCCCAGCGCTCTCGGCGCCCACTCGATCGCCATCCCGCACCGGACAGGTCGGCGGCACGCACCCCAAGAAGGGCGGCACGAAGACAGACATGGACGCGCAGGGCTTTGAGCTGCCACTCTACACTACGATGGCAGAGGCCAAGAAGGAGACCGACTGCGATGCCGCAGTCCTCTTCGTGCGCTCCACGCCTCCCCCCTTCCCCCGCCGGGCGGCACCTCCCCGCACGACGCCCTCCCCCCTCCCGCCGCTGCCACCCACGCCCCTCTCCTGCTGCCCTCCTCTCCCTCCTCCTCTCCCTCCTCCTCTCCCTCCACCCGGTAGGTGCCTCCGCCCGGTGCGAAGGGCGCCATCATGGAGGCCATCGCGGCCGAGATCCCGCTGGTAGTCTGCATCACGGAGGGCGTGCCGCAGCATGACATGGTTCAGGTGAAGCGCGTCACGCCTCTCCAATCCTTCCGAGACATCGCCGAGACATCGCCGAGACATGCCGAGACATGCCGAGACATGCCGAGACATGCCGAGACATCGCCGAGTCACTCGTGAGACACCGCCGAGAAGCCTCCGGGATACGTCCGAGACACAGCCGAGACACCCCCGCGTCATGACGTGGTTCAGCGTGCCGCGCTCCGCAGCTGCATCGCCGCGCTCTTTCCCAGACCGCCCCCACCTCGCCTCGTCGCGCCCCTTCTGCGCAGGTAAAAAAAGCGCTGATGAGCCAGACGAAGACGCGGCTGATCGGGCCCAACTGCCCGGGCGCCACCTCGCGACGAGGGAGGCGGCGCGCCCCTCCGCCCCCTCCTCCCACCCCCGCCACCCGTGCCGCACAGGCATCATCAACCCGCAAGACGCCGCCGGAGGCTCGTGCAAGATTGGCATCATGCCCGGCTACATCCACAAGAAGGGGAAGATCGGGATCGTCTCGCGCTCGGGCACGCTGACGTACGAGGCGCGCGCCGCCCCGCGCCTCTCCCCGCCTCGCGCTGCGAGTAGCGCCGCGCGCCTCCTGCCTCGCTCCCGCGGGAGGGAGGGGGGGAGGGGGGGAAGGCATCGCCCCATGCCCCGCCAGCGCAAGAGGCCCCGCCAGCAGAGAGTCTGTCCGTCACCTTCCCCCTCCCCCCTCCCGACCCCACCTCGCCTGACCGGCCCCGTCACCTCGCCTCAGGCGGTGCACCAGACGACGGCGCTCCACGACGAGGTCGACCTCACCGAGGGGCTCGGCCAGTCGATGGTCATCGGCATCGGCGGCGACCCATTCAACGGAACAAACTTCCTCGACGCGCTCGAGTGCGCCACGCGGCTGATTAATAATCACGAATTAATAACCACAAACTTCCTCGATGCGCTCGAGTTACGCCACGCGGCGCCGAGCAGTGCGCGACGGCTCGCCCGAGGCGCTCATCCCGGCCTGCCGTGCTCCCGCAGGTACTTTTACGCCGACCCGGAGACGGAGGGCATCATCATGATCGGTGCGCGCGGAGATGCAGCGAGATGTAGCGAGATGTAGCGCGAGACGTAGCGCCGCGTCAGACTGCGAGCAGACTCCTTCCGTGGCTTGGAGAGGGCGGGCGGGAGACGCTCCCGCACCCGTGCCTCTGGCGAGCAGGCGAGATCGGAGGCGACGCGGAGGAGCAGGCGGCGGCGTTCATTCAGGAGGCGAACATGACGAACTTCAAGCCCGTCGTCAACTTCATCGCCGGCGCGTGTCTGCCGCCCCCGCCCCCGTCCCCCGTCCCCCGCCGCCTCGAGTCTTTCGACCGCCGTCCTTTTGGCCTCGATAGGCACCACGGCGCCGCCCGGCCGCCGGATGGGCCACGCGGGAGCGATCACGGCGGGCAACGCGGGCACGGCGAAGGGAAAGATCAAAGCGCTGACTCAGGCTGGCTGCAGGGTCTCCAAGTCGCCGGCCAGGCGGGGCCCGCGTGGTTGCGTCGCGTCTGCCAAGGATGGGTCAGACGGTGCTGGTGTGGCAGTAGGTTGGGCCACGTCATGGCACAGTTCTACCAGGAGAAAAAGGGGAACGGGAAGGTCTACCTCGACCCGGCGATGGTCTGGACCGTTGAGGATGCCGACAAGCTGTAGAGCGCGGGCTGTCGCGAGGACGGCACTAGAGGCGCGAGACCCTTGCCTCCCGCCCGCCGCCGCCGCCGCCGCTAGCCAGCCAGCCAGCCGCAATCCGCCGTCGCCGCTCCGGGTGCGCGTGTGCAGCCGTTCGCGCCAGCGGTGGGCGGCCACGTGCGTTTGGAGGGGGACGGCGGCGTGCGTAGGGATGGAGTCTCGGGCTTGGAGAGGGCATATGGGGCGCGCTTGCGTGAGGGGGCGAAGGGACTAAGGGCCTGCGGCCGGCGGAGGGGAGCGATCACACATGTCTTGCTTGGGACTTGGCTCGTGTCCTGTCCCTGTTCCTGGGGACGCGAGTTGTGCGTGAGAGCGCCGCGGGTTGGCGCGGCGGGCTTCTTTCACCGTGTGGCGTCCTCCGATCGCGAGGCCTGTCGTACACATTTGGCGGTGGAACGATCGCCCTATATACACGGGTGAACGGGACACGGCTTTTCAGAGACGAGCGCGACAACCAAATCCAAAAAATCGACCGCCCGCGCGACGGCGACGGGCGACGGGCGACGGCCGACGCGCAAAAGCGCATGCACACTTGCAGATGCGACCACAGGAGAAAAGTAGAGGTGGGGAGAGAGCGAGCGCTGACCTCCTCCGCCTCTCCGCTGCGTGTGTGTGATCGCCGCGCGCCGCCACCGCCCCGCCGCCCGGCCCGGGGGCAGTCCCGGAGTAAGGCCCGTCGTTAGTCCTCGCCCAAGTCTGCGCACAAATCGGTCGGAATGGCCTGAAAAACCACCTCTGAAAAAATTATGCCGAAAACCTAAAGTTTCACGGGAAGGGG
>NW_005201360.1:62270-64624 GCF_000372725.1 Emiliania huxleyi CCMP1516 | reverse complement strand
CGATCTACCCCGTCGCTGTCGTCGCCGACTTCGGTCGCCGTCAGGGTGCGAGCCAAGACAGAGGGAGCAAGAAATCGAGCCTAGAGCCTTCGCATCGGCCGCATGAACGGCGGAGCCCTTCTCGCGCCCACACGCAAGCACACGCCCATAGTTTGGGACAGGCGGTGCTGTCCCAAACTATGGGCGTGTGCTTGCGTGTGGGCGCGAGAAGGGCTCCGCCGTTCCTGCGGCCGATGCGAGGCTCTAGGCTCGATTTCTTCTCCCTCTGTCTTGGCTCGCACCTGACGGCGACGAAGTCGGCGACGACAGCGACGGGGTAGATCGCGTTGTACGAGCGGATCACGCCGCGCAGCGCGAGCTGCAGCCCGCTCGTCACCTACGGGGGCGGCTCCGCGAAGGCTCCAAAGAGGCTCCGAGACGGCTCCGCCAGCGGCAGCAGTGCGTGGCACCTCGGCGAGCGCGTTGGACATGTAGTAGTCGCGTCCGCTCACCAGCCCGAGCGGCGTCGTCCGGATGATCTCCAGCGTCTCGCCGTTGAGCGTCCAGCGGCCGCCTGAGAGGGAGGGTCGGGGAAGGGCTCCACGGGAAAAGGGCTCTTGATCCTCTGCAGCTCGCCGGCGGAGCGTCGGGCGGCCTGTGCCCGGCCCGCCGACCGCACCGCCCCAGACGACGGAGCCGTCGGCGAGCAGCGTCACCTGCGGTGAGGGGGCCGTCCGGGTGGAGCAGCGGGCCACGAGGGGGGCAGGTGGAGGGACCCTCGAGACCTCTCTACTCTCTCTCTGTCCCCACCGCCGCCGCCGCCGCCTAGGGCAGCTTTTTGGACGGGGCGGGCGGGCGTACCTCGGCGAGAAAGTCGTCCGACGGAAGCCACCCTTCCTCGCGCGGCACCACCAACAGCTCCCACCGCGTGTTGACCAGGTCGGACGTCTCCAGCAGCTGCGTCGGCGGGCCTTCAGGCTCCGCCGGCTCGCTGGGCAGCTTCGGCAGCTCCGACGGAGAGGCCGCGGCCGGAGCCGTGTCCGGCACCGCGCCATCCACCGCGTCCGCTGCCGCCGCAGCCTGCTGCGACGCCGCGGCGGGCTCCGCTGCTGCTGCGCCGTCCGCCTCGTCGGAATACCACGCTGCTGCTGCGCCGTCCTCGCCAAGCGCCGCAGAGGCTGCGACGCGTACACGGGGCGCGCAAACCGCGGCGCGCACGCCGCAGGAGGGCAAGCACCGCGTGGCTGCCGCCAAGCTCGCGAGCAGGGCGGTGACGCAGATGCGGAGGAATGTCATTGAGCAGGCAGGCGCGCACACACACACGCGTGCGTGAGCGAGCTCGGAGCTGCTGGTTCGGTGAATAACGCACGGGCCCTCAGCGGAGCTGGGAAGAGGACCGCCGCAAGCGGCGTGGCGTGGAGCGGTTGTGCATCCCTCCGGGGGCCCCTCTGCGCCGGGGAGGCGTTGTTGGAGGCTAGGACGCAAGCGTCCGTCGCCCTTTTCAAACTCGGGGCCCACTCCGCTACGCTCCGACCCGAATTTGGAGGGCCTGAAAAGTTTAAGGTGTTGCTGCGCAAAAGGGGTCGGACACCGGGCGCAGCTCATGCTAAGAGCTAGAAGAGGAGATAGAAGAACAACCACCCTGTCCCGTTATTGCGTACACCAACACCACAAAACGCTCTCTCTCTCCTGTCCTCACTCAGGGGGGTCACAACTACCAAGTCCCTCGACTAGCTGCCACAGGGCGCAGCTGCCACAGGGCGCAGCTGGAGACGCTCCCCCTCAATCGGCATCCACCCCCACCCGCTCCAGCCCCACTTCTGCTGCCGAGAGAGCTGAATCGATGCATTGCATCTTGGCGTGCTCCTGGAGCGCGGCTTTCTGCTTGGCGGCCACGAGCACGGCGGAGTCGGCGTCGTAGCGCGCATCGTTCCCGCTCATCGCCCATTCCTCCCACGTGACGTCTGTCGGCCGCGATTCGATGTCGCCACCTTCATCGCCAACGAGGACTCCCTCGACTGCAGGGGGGCTCCGGCGCGGGGAGGGACTCCGCCTGCTGCGCTGGCGGACTGCGCCCTCCTCCTCCATGGGCTCGATCCGATTCCGCAGCGGCGGTGCTGCGCGGCGCCGCGGGCACGTCAGCGGCTTCCCCTCAAGTTGCGCGAAAGCACGGATTTGGCGGACGTTCTTCGGTGCAGATAAACGGGATGGTCTTCTCCATGAACTCATCAAACTGCCCGCCGGCGTCGACGCGGCGGACGAGCGCTTCGTAGGGGGTAGTGGGCGCCGCAGGCGACGGCGCGCTCGCTTTGAAGGCCTGGCCGAACCGCCCGAGGAAGGCCGTCGCTTCGGCGAGGGTCAGCTGACCTTTTGCT
>NW_005201360.1:22880-62170 GCF_000372725.1 Emiliania huxleyi CCMP1516 | reverse complement strand
GACGGCCATGCACCACCACCCATCGAATCAGAAAGAGCTCTCAATCTGTCAATCCTCACAATGTCTGGACCTGGTAAGTTTCCCCGTGTTGAGTCAAATTAAGCCGCAGGCTCCACTCCTGGTGGTGCCCTTCCGTCAATTCCTTTAAGTTTCAGCCTTGCGACCATACTCCCCCCGGAACCCAAAGACTTTAGTTTCCCGAAAGGTGCTGAAGGAGTCACAAATGGAACATCCTCCAATCCCTAGTCGGCATGGTTTATGGTTAAGACTACGACGGTATCTGATCGTCTTCGATCCCCTAACTTTCGTTCTTGATCAGTGAAAACATCCCTGGCAAATGCTTTCGCAGTGGTTCGTCTTCCGCTGGTCTGAGAATTTCACCTCTCTCGGCGGAATACGAGTGCCCCTGACTGTCCCTGTTAATCATTACTCCGGTGTTCGAAACCAACAAAATAGCACCAGAGTCCTATTTCATTATCCCATGCTAATCCATGCAAGAGCGACTGCCTGCTTGAAACACTCTGATTTTTTCAAAGTAAAAGACCCGTCTCCCGCGCCCGCTCAGTTAAGAGTAGGCGCGGTCTCCGGGTGGAAGGACGCGCCGGCCAGTGCATACCCATCGGCAGACCGGTCGGCCCGCCCCGAAATCCGACTACGAGCGTTTTAACTGCAACAACTTTAATATACGCTATTGGAGCTGGAATTACCGCGGCTGCTGGCACCAGACTTGCCCTCCAATTGATCCTCGTGAAGAGATGTAAATTGTACTCATTCCAATTACAAGACTAAAATAGCCCTGTATTGTTATTTCTTGTCACTACCTCCCTGTGTCAAGATTCGGGCAATTTACGCGCCTGCTGCCTTCCTTGGATGTGGTAGCCATTTCTCAGGCTCCCTCTCCGGAATCGAACCCTAATTCTCCGTTACCCGTTAACGCCATGGTAGGCCTCTATCCTACCATCGAAAGCTGATAGGGCAGAAATTTGAATGAACCATCGCCGGCGTAGAGCCGTGCGATTCGAGCAGTTATTATGACTCAGCACGCAACCGGAGACCGGTTTGGTTTCTTATCTAATAAATACATCCCTCCGTGAGTCGGGAACTCCTGCATGTATTAGCTCTAGAATTACTACGGTTATCCAAGTAGCAAGGTACCATCAAATAAACCATAACTGATTTAATGAGCCATTCGCAGTTTCACAGTATAGTCGCTTATACTTAGACATGCATGGCTTAATCTTTGAGACAAGCATATGACTACTGGCAGGATCAACCAGGTAGCCCGCAGACAACCCGCGGGGAGGGAGCCTAGTCGGAGACCAGACCCCCTCCCACAACGGAAGTCCCGGACCAGACAGGGGCAGGCCAGCGCGCGCGGTCCGAGTCAGAGCCCTCCGTCTCCGGAGGGGACAAGAGACCACCGCGCGCGGCCGCCCAGAGTCTGACCGACAGTGCTCACTCCAAGGCCAACAAAGCCAAGGACACGTGTCGTAATCATGTTACGGAGCGCGGCTCTAGTCAGAGACGCAGCCCTCGCGCAGCGCCAAGCCGCGGGCCGGCCCAGTACGGGCGGCCTCGCGGGGCGCCGCGCGCATCGCGCCTCCACTCAAGGATTCGCACGACCGCTCGGTGGCTAGAAGCGCATCACAACCGACACGCCGCAGCTCCACAGCAGGGCGGGAGCCGCTCCGTAAGGGGAGGGCTGCACCGCTGAGCCCGCCAGGGCCTTGTTACGCGGGGCCAGTCGAGGCGCCACCGCCACCGACAGTGCAGCCAGCCGACCCGCGCCCAGAGGAAACCTCCGAGCTGCGAGCCAGCCGCGCTGCGGGGTGAGGCGCACGAAGCGTCTGCCCATCGGGAAACCATCTGCTTCTCACACACAGCCGCTGCCCAGGCGGCCCCATCCAGTCCGGAGGGGCACAGCGAGGGAGCTTTTGCGTCGGGGGAGGGTGAGTCCCCGCGGCGGCACGTGCTGACCAGGCGTCTACGTAACCGAGACTGGGGCCGGATCGCGCAGTGGCGACCCAACCCCGCCCAGCACCGCCTCACACGCACCAGCCGCTCAGTCAACCTACCGGGCCGCGGCTCAAACCGTAAGCAAAAGTCTGCTCCGGCGAACCGCGCCGAGGGAGCACCGCGCCGGCTGCCTCGCGGCCGCCGTTCTGCGCGTCTCCTCACCTATCCACCTGCTTGGGTGGCCGAGAGGGCGGTACCGACCGCGCGGGCAGCACCGCCAGACAAGCCCCAGTGTGTCCGCGCCGGTGCGCGTACTCGCGTTTGTATTCGCCGCAGAAATGCGTATTCCTCTAAGTGGTACGCCGGAGGGCGCCGCTTTGATTGGGTGAGACCATTACGAGCCGAGGCGCGGACACACTGGGGAAACTGCGGTCCCAGTCATACCGATTCGCCCCGAAGCCGAATGGAATGGGACTGGGGATGCAAATGCGAACCGAACGCGACGTTTTGACTAGGAAACGCGCACACCGACTGCAAACAAAGCCAAACACACCCGAAACGAAGCGACTTGGGCCCCGCGGAGCCGGGAGACGGGCTCCGGGACCGGGGCGGACGGCACACCGACCTCGCCGCACCACACCCCGCCGCCCCGCCTCGGTGCACGGGACCGGGACGCCCCCGCCGCGGCCCCCCCCACCGCTGGGCGGGCCCCGCCGCGCCCCTCCGCCCTCCTCGCCCCACGGGCGGCCCCCCGGCTCCGGAGACCGGCGCCCGGCCCTCTGCGCCCGACCGGCGACCGCGCCGCGCGGCGGCTCTCTCGAGGCGCCGCCATGCGCCTCGGCGGCGGGGGGTGGACGCAGGCGCGGGGCGTCCGTCGGCCCTAGCGGTGGTGGTGGTTGGTGGGGGGGGGGGGGCAAAAGCCTCTCCTTCCCGGCCCCGCTGGGGAAGCCCGTGCCACGGACTGCGTGGAAGGGGCCCCGGGGAGAGGCGACCAGGTCAAACGGTGCCGCCGGGGGTGGGGGGGACGGTGACCCCACCGAAAGGAGAGGGGCCCCAGCTCTGCGGGATGAGGGGGGGCCCCCCCCCCCCCTGTAAAAGGGGAGGGGGGCCAAGGGGCAGGGGGGGGGGAGAAGGTAGGACGCCACCCCCAGAGGGGTGTGTGCGGGGCAGCCTTGAGCGGGCCGACGCTGGCGCGCCGCGTATCGTTGCCGAGCCGAGAGGAGCGAGGCGCCGATCGCGCGCAAGTCGAGGCCGTCGCCTCCAGCGCATATGCTCGGCCTCGATCGCCTTGTCGCCGCGCCAGTCTGCGGCAGGGACGCGTGCGGGTGCGCGCTAGGGCCGAGGTGGCGGGGGCGGGGATGGCTGGCGGGTGGCGGAGAGGCGGCGTGGGGAGAGTCCCGGGCGGGGCGAGAGGCGGGGCCGAGGGAGAGGGCTGGGGGAGGGGCGAGAGGTGGCGGGGGGCGGGAGTTGCGGCTCGCACCGTGCAGCGCTGGCAGCCCCGACCGGCGGGGACCGCTCGCCGGGCCCGCCAAGCGGCACGCCACGGCAATCGCGGCAACGCTTCTTCGGCCGGCGCTTGGGCCCTCACCGCCGCCGTCAGCGGCCGTCAGCGCAGCGCCTCCGCCGCCGTGGGCCCGCCCCTCGCGACGACAACGCCCTCCGCAGCGGCGAAACACGCCGCCGGCCGCCGGAGCGCCGCGCGGGAGCGCCGGCTCACCGATGAGCGGCGCGGCGACCGCGCCATCCGCCCCCGCCGCAGCAGCGCCGCCCGAGCTGCTCTGGACGCGCCCTGCGAGGCGGCGCATGCCGTCGAAAGATGTAGACAGCGACGGAGGAGGAGGAGGAGTCGAGGCGGCGGCGGGGCGGCGCCGCCGACGCTGGCCCCCGCGCCGCCCAGCCGCTCCAGCCCGACTCGAGGTTGCAGCGACCCGAGCCTGCGGGGCTGCCGCCGAGGAGTGCGGAGAGAGATGCGAGAGAGGGGGGAGAGCGGCGAGGCGAGCAGATAGCGCGCCTCAGCAGAGGCGAGAGCGCCGCGGCCGCGGCCGCGCCTCACGCACGAGCGACGAGCCGCGCAGCCCGCCCTGCAGCGGCGCGCAACCTACGGCAGAGAGCGCCGATGAGACCTGGTGTGAGGCCGACGGCGGCGGGGATGGCGCGGTGCGCGGTCGGCGGAGGAAGGGGCGGGGCGGAGGGACAGAGGCCTGCCGAGAGGCTCCGAGAGAGGGAGGGAGGGAGGGAGGGAGATATCGCGAGGTGAGGAGCGCGCAGTGAGGGCGAGAGAGGGCGGTGCGGTGGCGACGCCGCGGCGTGGCGCGAATGGGAAGAGTGCGGAGAGAGGTGCGAGAGAGGGGGGAGAGCGGCGAGGTGAGCAGCTAGCGCGCCTCAGCAGAGGCGAGAGCGCCGCCCGCGGCCTGACGCACGAGCGACGAGCCGCGCAGCCCGCCCTGCAGCGGCGCGCAACCTACGGCAGAGAGCGCCGATGAGACCTGGTGTGAGGCCGACGGCGGCGGGGATGGCGCGGTGCGCGGTCGGCGGAGGAAGGGGCGGGGCGGAGGGACAGAGGCCTGCCGAGAGGCTCCGAGAGAGGGAGGGAGGGAGGGAGGGAGATATCGCGAGGTGAGGAGCGCGCAGTGAGGGCGAGAGAGGGCGGTGCGGTGGCGACGCCGCGGCGTGGCGCGAATGGGAAGAGTGCGGAGAGAGGTGCGAGAGAGGGGGGAGAGCGGCGAGGCGAGCAGATAGCGCGCCTCAGCAGAGGCGAGAGCGCCGCGGCCGCGGCCGCGCCTCACCCACGAGCGACGAGCCGCGCAGCCCGCCCTGCAGCGGCGCGCAACCTACGGCAGAGAGCGCCGATGAGACCTGGTGTGAGGCCGACGGCGGCGGGGATGGCGCGGTGCGCGGTCGGCGGAGGAAGGGGGGGGGCGGAGGGACGGAGGCCTGCCGAGAGGCTCCGAGAGAGGGAGGGAGGGAGGGAGGGAGATATCGCGAGGTGACGGGGGAGCTGCGGGGCGGAAAGAGGGGAGAGCTGGCCGGGATGAGGAGTGAGAGCGCGGCGGTGGTGCGCCGCGCGCCGCTGCGCACCTGTAGCTGCACGCCTGCCTAGCGCACGGCCTCGGTCAAAGGGTGGCAGAAACGCGACGCGGAGGGCTGCGGCGGTGGCAGGAGCACTGGAGCGGCGGCGTGGTGGCGGGAGCGAAGGTGCCTGAGGCAGTGTGCAGCGGGCGTGGTGAGGCTCGAGGCTGCCAAGTGCGAGTGTGCGCGGGAGGCCGGTCGGGAGGCTAGCTGGCTCCCATCGCAACTCACACGCGGCTGTGGCACACGGGGGAGACGCTGCTGCCTCTCGTGGCACTGCTCAACGACGCTCAACGCCGACCGTCGGGGGGTCTGGTTGGGCTCTGTGCGGCTGGAGGAGAGCGGAGAGTGGAGCGGTGGTGTGCCCGAGTGCAGAACGGCGCACGCTGCGCACCAGCAGCGCCCGGAGAGAGGCGGACGGCCGCAGGTCTCTCTCGTCTTCGTTTCAAGGCCGCCAAAAGAATTTTACAGCAAACTCCCTCGCACAACACTGGGCACGGGACTGGCGCGCACTGGCACTAACACAGGTGCCAAAAGAACCTCACTATCCGCATCGGTAAAGGCGCGACGCGTCGATTGACGATCTATGCTTTTGACCCATCAGTCTCCCAACATGTTGTGTGACATTAGTCAAATAAATCACTTCACGGCGGTCCGTACGTGAGCCCCGCGGGCGCGGCGGCGCGGCGCGTCCTGCAACGCCTGTCCACACTCCTCGGGAGCACACACACGGACATGAAGCGCGCACACGGCCCAATGGCCGTGCACGAGCAGCAGCGCAAGCGCCGCCAACCGCACCGACACTTTTGACCGTGTGCCGCACTTCCCGAATCCCTTCACACCCCACTGTCGCGCAATGTGCCGGCTGGTGTGCGGCTTCTGCCACGCCCACTCGAAAGCGAGCGCATCACTCTTCGAGGAGAAGCCGCGCACAACCAGAAGAATGCGCCACGGCCGTCCCGCGGCGGGCGCGCCACCTCCCGAGAGCTCGCCGTTGTGCTGGCGCAGTCGTCGGACGGGGTCGGGGCTCGCACCGACGTAAGTCCTCCGACAGCTCGAATCTCGCAGGAAGTAGACGCGCCACGCCGAATCCTACTCCTCCTCCTCCTCCTCCTCAGCCTCGTCGTCGAGCGCGTTGCCGTCTCGCTCGTCCTCCAGCCTCATCTGACCGATTGATACGCTCTCGACCCGCGAGGCCATGTGCGTGTGCCCACGCGAGCGTGGTCGCCTGCCAGGGAGCGAGGGACGGGCTGAGCATGTGCGACCGGGTCAGGGTGATTGCTGTGACGGGACGCGCCCGCATCTGAACTGCTGCTCAATGAGAGCCAGCAATGCGGGCGCCACGCTCAATGAGCCTGCTCGGTTTACCGAGGCCGTGCTCTTCGAGCCGACGGCGTGGAAGTCGTGCGAGGGCTATGTGTACGGCGACCGTCACTCTGCATCGCCCGCCACCGCAGCTCCTCCGCTCTCTCTGCCTTTGCCACCCTCGCATCGTAGTCGTCGCCATCCGGCCGAACCCACACGCCTCGCAGGTAGTCCCAGTCGCATGGAACGCCAGAGACGGTCGGGGCTCTGGCTCGGGGCCTGGGAGTGCCGCCGGAGCACGTACAGCGTTCAATGCCTGCCGACGCTCCGTCCGAGCCGACGACATGTGTAGATGAAGGAGGCAGGTGGCCAATAGCGACCATCGTTGCGAAATAAGCTGTGGGCCGCTCCCAGTGGGGTCGTGGTCGAGACCGAGGTGTCGAACTGAGAGCCACTACTGGAGGCTTCCTCCGGCCACCGCTCGACTACCCACGCACATGGCCGGTCCTGTGGCTTGCCTGGACTCGCTCAGAAGCCTCAATTCGCGCACACCTTTGCTCTCTGGCTCCCGCGAGTGCGTTCAGGCCACTCAAGCAGGCGACGCCGAGCACCCGCGACGCATCTCGCTGGGGCGCCACCTATCGACCCGACTGATTGGCAGCATCAAAGCCGACCCCATGACGGTCCTTCAGCCCCACGAGGTAGGCAGTTGCGCCCTGATCTCGCTCCAAGACGGCCAACGCCGTGTCCGGCACCTGCTGGCTGCTTCACGGGGATGCCCCCCCCGGACACATGCTGCAGCCCCGAGTGGATATATTGGTCGTTTGTGGGTCCCCCAAGACTACTCTAGTAGGGGCCGGGCGCTTGAGCGTCGGCGGTACACCTGTGCAGATGTTGCACGGGTGAAATGGCTCCTCGTACAGGGTAGGAGGCAGGTGGTGGGTTTGAGTGTCGTGAGTGCTTGCAGCCACGAGTGCAGCACCGTTTGTGACTCCCATGGATGCAGTTGGGTGGGGCACGGTGCTGGGGGGCGGTCCGGTGCGCCACAACAGCCTCCCTGGCTGACCCCCATCCAGTTCGACACCTCTATCCTGACCGTGGAACCCCAACTTCAACCGGTCATATCTCGGGCGGACTGGCATCTCAGGAGCTCATCCTGGGCGGTTTGGGGAAGTCTTGGGGGTGTACTCGAAGGTGGGAAAAAGAGTTTTGCGCGAGATCTTAACCGGGGGGCAGTCTGAGCACCGTGAAAACAGCGGCCCACAGCTTATGTTGAGTGACCGGGAGCTCTCGCAGCTCTGCAAGCTGTCTTGGGTGGTACAGTGGTTGTAGAATTCTAGGAGCCCCCCTCACTCACAGCAGAAAAGAACGGCTAGCGCACCACACCCCTCTCCTTAAAATCCCTGTGTGGTGGCGGCGTGCCGTCCTCTGTTGTCTGTTTTCTTTCTTTTTTCAGCAGAAGAGAACGAGAGATATCGAGCGGAGGGACGAGACAGAGCATGAAGCGCAGGAGAGAGAACGAGGAGAGTGGGACGACCGCGAGGTGGCATGAAGGTTGCGAGGGCTGCGAAGGGAGATAGGAAGAGGCAGACGCACGCCCAAGTGCCAAGACGCAAGAGGGTGGGCGACGGTTAGCTTCCTAGGCTAGCAACAGGCACACACCTTCCTTCCGTGAAATCCCTGTGTGCAGTGTGGTGGCGGCGTGCCGTCCTCCCATCCTCCCCTCCCTCCGTTGGGTTGTCCCCGTGAACCGTGTGTTTTCTTTCCGTTTCTTATATCGCTGTGAAGTGTGATCTCAGGTGTGTGACCTGGGCCCGGAGACTGTAAGTGTTGCTTGTTAGTGAGTTGTGATTACGACCTAACACGCACAGGGCCGCTGCTCTCGGTACTCGTCCTGCGTGCGACGGAGATGGCCTCGGGCGGCTTGCCGCGCATCAGAGTCACGGCCAACGCCGCAGCCGTGGGCAGCAGATACAGCCACACGGTGGTGCGAGCGGCGCCGGCATCGATGGCCGCCGTCGCGGCCGTGGACGAGGCGTTCTTTTCGTCGAGCGAGGCCGCATGCGGAGGCGACAGGGCCGACAGCAGCGCGTTGCAGCACACGATGCCGAGGGGCAATGCGATTCCTCTCGCCATCCCGAGGAGCGCGCCGACGACACTGAGCTGATCCTGCGCGGCGAACGCCAGCACAAACCCGGCGTTCGCGGGCTGGAAGAGCGACTGCCCCGCCGCCAGCAGCACCATGCTCGCTCCCATCGGCCAAAAGGAGCCGAGGCCGGCGCCGAGCAGCAGGATGGCCGCCGCGAGCAGCAGCAGGGAGAGGGCGGTCTGCGCCCTGGCGCTTAGGCGCGCCGCCAGCCGCCCGCTGCCCAGCCCTCCCAGGAGCAAGGTGAGCGGCTGGCACAGCATCGCCAGCCCCGTGTCTGCCTGGCTCCACCCCATGCCCAGCTGCAGGTACAGGGGCGTCAGGTAGCGCGCGAGCGAGACGCCAAAGTAGAGCCCGCACGCGGAGAGGACGCCGCAGCGGATCGGCCACGAGGCGAGCACAGGCCGCGGCACGAGCGGCCTCGCGGCGCACCGCAGCCACAGGGCGAGGAGGAGGAGGAGGAGAGCCGAGCCGACCGCCATCCACAGAGAGGTTGCTGCCTCCTGCTCTTGCGCGGCCGAGAGGGTGAAGAGGCTTCCTCCGACCGACGCAAAGGTGAGCACGCTGCCGACCGGGTCGAGCGACACGCCGCCGGACGCGGGCGTGTCGGGGAGGGTGCAGACGAGCGCCATCGCGAGCACGCCTGCCGGGTGAGGGCTGGCGAGGGTTCGGGTGTGGGCAGATGCGGATCTCTTCGAGGCATGCACACCAGGATGGCTGTGTGTGCACAAGTGGGGAACCACAAATTGGATGGCGCGCCTGTGGGAAGGTTGATGAGGAAGACGCTCCGCCAGCCGAAGGCCGAGGTCAGCAGCCCGCCGAGCGGCGGCCCAAGGCTCATGCCCAAGCCAATCATGCTGTGGCTGTAGCCGATCGCGACCGAGGTCTGCTCTGGCCTGGTGAAGAACTTGACCATCGCGAGCGAGTTGCTGCTCATGAGCGATTGGCCCAAGCCCTGCACGGCACGCAGCGCAATCAGCGCCTCGATGGAGGGCGCAAAGGCGCAGCTGGTGGAGCTCCCGATGAAGATCAGCAGCCCGACCCGGTACACGCGCGGCTTGCTGTAGCGGTCGCCCAAGCGGCCTGCGGCGACCTGAGTCGAGGCGCTCAGCAGGAGGTAGACGAGCACGACCCACTGCGCTCTGTGCAGCGGCGTCGCCAGCTCCTTTGCAATCGTGACGAGGCACACGTCCATCACGCCTTGGTCGATGGTAGTCAAGAGCGAGCCTGGCATGAGTGTCAAAATCATGCACGCTGCGGAGTAACGAGGCGTGCTTGCTTGCGGCTGCGCACTGGCTGCTGCTGCACCCGCTTTCACGGGAGAAGCGGTCAGCTCTTCAGCTGCGCCCGCTTTCAACGGAGACGCGGTCAACTCCACGGCAGCGTGAGCGTCGCTGCGCAACACGCCCGCTGGAACTGCACGCTGGGCCTCGGACGCCAGCCTCACCGCACGAGGCATGGAGGACGCCAGCCTCACCGCGCGAGGCATGGAGAGCTCTGTAAGGGTTTTGAGCACGCAAAAGTGCGCGTCAAGCCACCATAGGAGGCGAGCACATGCTGGGTCCCCGGGTTCCGGCTCCTAGCCAGATAGGGGGTCTGCGGACTGGCTGGCCCCTCCCAGATAGGTAGGTAGGTTGGTCTTGTTTGGCCCAAAAGGGCCCTGCAATAGGTAGGTACCCCCTATTTTCATCTTTTTTCGCTTCGCTGCGCGGCCTGGGGATAGGTAGGTAGGTAGGGCGTTCTGGCGCGAGTCAGTCCCAACAGACCCCCTATCCGGCTAGGAGCCGGAACCCTGCCGTGCCCGAGGCTCGAACAAACACCGCTAGGGTAGCTACCCGCACTCCTGGGGGCAGCAGCTTGTCACTGCCGTGGCTAGGCGCCGCCGCGACGCCCTGCGCGGCGTTTGGCTTCTCCTTCAAGGTCTGATACAGCGCCGCCACGTCGCCGAGAGCGAGCTCGTCGCGGCTGTAAGCCCAAAAGAGGCCGAAAACGCCGAGAGACGTGACGCCGCGCGCAAGCAGCCACGGCCACCTCTCGCTGGCGAGACGTCGCTGCTTGCGCCGGTACTCGCGAGTCGTCGTCAGCAGCTCTGAGATAGCTTGAGATACAACTGCCTATCGGGCTGGCCGCCAAAGTGGCTGGGACGGCGTCTCTGCCCACACGATCGGCTCCCGCGGCCTGGGTGGTGGCAGTGGCACTCCCTGTACCCTGTCCCTGAGGCTCCCTGGTTTTTTCTATAAAATGAACTCGGGGGCACGGGACGCGGCACAAACGGGGCACCAGGCTACAATCTGGTATTGTTGAGCACTCTCTGGTCAATCAACCTTCGCCGGGCGAGCCTGCCTCTCGCTGCGCAGCGGCGCGACCCGTGAGGCTGCCGATCGTCGAACTGGGCTTAGCTCTCAGTCAAGATATTGTGCATATGGTCGGTCGGTCTCTACATCTCTTGGCTGAGCACGACCGATGAATCGGCAGCAGGCAGGGAGACAGGAGGCTCGCTGTGTGAGTCGGCCACGCAGAGTCGGAAACCGGCAGCAAGAGGGTAAGGTAGGTAGGTAGAAAGGTGAAGAACAGTCAGGCTCGGACTGGGGTATATGCTGAATAAAAAGAAAACGAAACAGTGATGTCCTGGCCTCGCTCCAGCTTCGCGGCGCACAAGCTGACCGAGGTGGAGGACTCCGACACGACCCTGCTGCACCACCTCACGCGGCTCCAGCAGGCCTACCAGAGTCGGCTGCCGCCCACTCTAGCCGAGGACGAAAACCTCGGCTTCGATCTCAACGCCGGGAGGGCCGGTGCGCAAGCACGGCTGGCATTGTTGTTCGACCCAAAGGACCGCAAGCAGCGGCTCGGGCCCGAGACGGCGCAGGCAGTCTTCCGCGCGCTGACAGGGCCGAACGCACAGGGCGCGTGCTGGAAGGGGTGGCGGCAGAGCGGCTTTGGCGAGACACAGGTCAGCGGCCCGCGGGCTGCTGTCGTCCACGCGGAGGCCATCGTCGCTTGCTTCGAGCGGCTGTGGGGCCAGCCGGCGGTGTGCGAGGGCGTACCCACGACCATCCTGCGCCCGCCTCGCAGCGCAGCGCTCGGCGCGCACGTGGACTCGGCGTCCCTGCTCGAGCTGTACGTGGAATGCCGCTCGCTGGCCTTGGCTGCCACGCGCGCGGCGGGAGCGACAGAGAGCCTCGAGCGTCAGTGGGCGGCGCTGCACGGCTGCCAGGCGCTCGTCCACTGGGCGGGGCCACACTGCGCCGCTGCAAAGGCGGACGGGAGCACGTGCGGCCTCGCCCGCCTCTCGGTGCCTCGCTTCTTTGCGCTGCTCTCTCTGCTGCACCCCGACCACCCGCACGACGCCGCGCCGTTCGCGCCACCCAAGGCCAGCGACAGGCGCGCCGCTGCGCCGGACAACTCCGATCCGCACGGCCTCTGCGTCCCGGCGGCGGACGAGGAGCGCGCGGCTCTGCTGCCTCGCGCCGCCTCCGAGCCGAGCGTCTCCCGCTTCCTCGCGCGGGGCGGCCCCGTCTTTGCGCCATTCTTCAGCAAGGCCGCGCTGCTCGCGCTCAACGAGGTGCTCGCCGCCCTCGAGCTGCCCGCCGCCAACGCCGCTCCGACGCGGCCCGGCGCGGCGACGGCCGCGTGGCTGCAGCGGCTCGAGTCGCGCGGTAAGCTCGCCGAGCTGCGGCTCGTGCTGCGAGCGGCGCTGCCTCCCGACGGCCCCGTGGTGCCCGCGCCGATGGTGCCGGCGGCAGCGGCCGGAGACGCCCGCGGCGAGAGCTGCGCCGGCGGCTGGCAGTACCCGCTGTGCGTGACGTGGCTCCGCGGCTTCCCGCACATGGCTCGCGAGGGCGGGCTGCGGCTCACCTTTGTGCCGTGCTTGCTGCCGCGGCCGCCGGCGACGGCGGCGGGGCTCGAGAGGATGGAGACCATCGAGGCCGAGCGGTGCATGCGCCACCCCCCCTCTCTCTGCCCGCCCTCTCTGCGCTCCCTCCCTCGCCTCCCTCGCCTCCTTCGCCTCGCCTCCCTCGCCTCCCTCACAGCGCCTTACCTTGCAGCGCCTCACTGCAGCGCCTCACCTCGCCCGCCTCGTGCGGCCCAGGCGGCGCACCCTCCGGCGGGCGCAGCTCATGCAGCAGGGCGAGTACGCCGCCATCCGAGCCGACTCGCAGCTGAGCCGACCAATCGCTGGTGGGGCGGTGCACTCGCATCCAGAGCAGGTCTGCTCACCCGCGTGCACCGTGCCTCGCACTGTTAATGCCGTCTCACGAGGGATGTCAAGAGATGCGAGGGGCTGCCTTTCCCTTGCCACTGTGTGTGTGTGTGTGTGTGTGTGTGTGTGTGTGTGTGTGTGTGTGTGTGTGTGTAGATCTGTCTGCGCCTCACCTCGTGCCACCTCCGAGCAGGAGGAGCAGATGCACCGCGACTACGACCGGAGCGCGTACGCCACCGTGGAGGAGCTGCAGGCGTACGACCTGCTCACGGCGCGGCTCAACGCTCGAGCCGTCGAGGCCATGCGCCTCGAGATGGAGGGCGGGGAGGACGAGCGTGGGAGGGAGGCGAGCGGGCAGAAGCGTGGCAGGGACGCGGAAAGGCAGATCTCAGTGTGACCTCGGAGCACTTGGGAGTATAAATAAATAGACGCGTCAACCCCTTTAAACATTAAAGAAAGAAACCAACCCACACGAGGGATAGGGGAGGAGCAGGAGGACAGGGTCCACACCTGCACGAGCAGGATTTTGGGACGATCAGGGGGACAGGGGGGCTCTCCTGCTCCTGACAAGGGACACGACAGGCTCGCATGTATGTATGTAGTAAGGTGAAGAACAGTCAGGCTCGGACTGGACACCAACGCGGTATGGGTGGACGCAAGACAGATGATGACGACACGCACGAGCGACACACAGACACAAACAAGCTCACAAGACACACAGCCAGCGGGCTGCCACACATCCTGAGTGGGCGTACACATCACTCAGGCCACGTCCCCCCTGTCGCCCCCCCCAGCACTCCAAGGTGCGAAGAGACAAACAACAGGCTCGCAGGCGCGGTCAACCCGGAAGCCGCCCGGGTGCCGCGAGTTTTCTCAGCACCGGTGAAGCCCATGTCACTTCCATGGTCTCGCCGCGTCATTCTGCTCGCCCTCCTGCTTCATCAGACTGGACACGCCCTATCCTTGGCTCCGATCAGCTGGCGTGGCGGCCGAGCACTATCAACGACCGTTCAGCCACGCCACGTGTCGCCTACACTGCTCGCAAAGAAGAAGGGCGGCGGAGGCAAGAAGAAGAAGGGCGGCAAGGGTGGCAAGCAGTCGGGCTTTGCGTGGGCGTCCTCGTTTGAGCTCAAGCCGTGGGAGAGCTCCGCGCTGCGCGAGATTGCCGTCAGGTTGCCGCACCTTTCAGACACGCACCGGGAAGCCGCTCCACCCTGCGCTGGCAGACGCTGCGGACGTGCCAAAGGCGCTGTGGACGCTCCCTGTGGCCTGTGTGATTGTCGGGCACCCGACCGAGGCAGCGAGCAGCGATGCCCAGCTGCCGGCTGCCGATGATGCTGCGGAGGTGGCGGCGGCGGACAGCACGGCGGCGGCTTCGGAGGCCGTCTACGTCTATGCCAACCTCGCTGCGATCGAGGCGCTCGGCTTCGCAGACTGGCAGTCTGCAATCGGCGCGCCGTCCGCCCTGCCGGAAGAGATGTCTAAGAAGTACGAGTCAGGCTACAGCAAGAAGGCCGGCTTGAGGCCAGTGACTCTGCTGGACGCGTCGCGGTGGGTGCTCGAGAAGGCGGCGGTGGAGGGCGGCAAGCTCGTCACGTCGCGCGTCGGGCTGTGCTACGCGTGGAGCGAGTGGCAGGACGAGGACGGGTTTGTGTGCGAGCCGGGCGGGAAGCGGCGCACTCCCGACCCCACGCCGGAGGAGCTGGCGGCAGCCATCGAGGAGAAGGGAGCAGAGGTGCGGCGCCTCAAGGAGGAGGAGGGGCTCGGCAACAAGGACCCGCAAGTGCAGGAGGCGGTGGCGGCGCTTTTGAGTCTCAAGGCTGCCGCCGAGGAGCTCGAAAAGAGCCCTGCCTAGCGCGTACTCCGGGCCAGGTCGAGAAAAGAGCGCGCCGACCGCAGGCCGGTCGCTCGGTGTATAGCGCGAACTCAAATGGCCGCACAGAGGCTGCACTGTGCTGGAAGTCGCCGTCGAGGTTACCGTATCGGAGTCGCCCACGTTTCTTGCGCTCTCTCATGCCTCGTTCACACGCCACACTGGTCACCGGACTCCCCGACTCCGACAGGCGACACGGCGACCCCGAAGCCGATGACGCATGACGGCGACCTAGACGGCGACGCGCCACCCTCGTCACCCCCGACACACGTCTGACTCTCGCCGCCGCGCAGGGTCGCCGACGGGATCCGTACTAAGTTAGTAAGTGTACACGATAAATACGCACGACAGTCAGGTCTCGATACGCAGACAGTCTTTTGTCACCTCGCATCCTCTGGCTTCTTTCGTCGCCACAAGAGCACTTCATCCTCCTCATCGAGCGCGCGAAGCCGTGCAGAAACACGCTCCTGCGCCGCAATCTCTGCAGGCGAGAGTTCCTCAGCTTCGCTATCCGAGCTCGAGCCGTTGTCGCTCTCCTCTATGGCCTCTGCCGTCTCGCGCTGGGGCCACACAAAGACGAGCTTGAGCTGGACACAGACATTAGTCAGCGCAATGACGCCTCCAGCAACGGCCAGGAGCCCGCAGAGGAAGAGTGCGGTAACCACCGACGCGTCGTCACCAGCGGTGGCGAGTGTCTCCATGCGCAGACGGTGCCACAGCGACAGCCCGGTGTGGAGCTGCGAGGTCAAAAGAATTTCACAAGTGCTGCAAAGAATTCACGGCTGCGCTGCGAGAGCAAGGGGGCGGCAGGCGGCGGCGGCGTCGCAGAACGAAGCAGAGAGCGACGCGACAGAGGATGAAGCGACAGGAGAGAGAACGACGAGAGTGGGACGGCCGCGAGGTAGGTGGCATGAAGGTTGCAGCGAGAATCGGCGAGGGACTGCGAAGAGAGATAGGAAGAAGCAGACGCCCAAGGGTTAGGGTGGGCGACGGCTAGCACCACGCTCCTCTCCTTAAAATCCCTGTGTGGTGGCGGCGCGCCGTCCTCCCATCCCTCCCTTGGGGTGTCTGTTTTCTTTCTTTCTTTCTTTCACGGCGCGAAAGCGGATACAAAACAAGAACACAACGTACTCTCTCACATGACAAGCGATCCTACGACAGCGATTGTGGGGACTACATGATCCGTACGTGAAGGGTGGAGGGGCCCGTCCGCGGAGCTAGGCGGTACGGACGCCCTCCGCTCCAACCACTCTGGCTCCACTCTGCGGCCGAGGGTAAGAGGACGTCTGCCGCTTGCTTGTTCTTGACGTCGTTGACCCAGTTGGCACGCCCAGGGGATTTAACCCAGTCGGCACGCGCATTGCGCGCCTGCTTGTTGATGTTTTCGGCGTCGCCTGCAACCGCCGCCATGGAGATCTGCTGCGTGTGGTGGACGACGAAGGAGGAGGCGCTCGCCGACGCCGCCCCGTACACCGTCCGGTCCGTGTTGATGCCCGCCGCTTCCTTGGCGAACACGTGGAGGAACTGCTTGGTGGGCGGCGCAATGCCACCCAAAGTTTCCACGAGCACCAGCCGCGTTATGGCTTTCTTGACCCACTTCGCGTCGTAGTACTGCGCCCCCATCCACTTCCAGCCTGCACTCTTCTTGACCCATCCGTCTCCATACGCGTGGTCTTTGACCCATCCCTTTCCAGTCGAGTGGTCGAGCGGTCCGTCCACCTGACGGCCACGCTCCTTGCACCCCACGACCGCCGTCAACGTCTTGTCCAGCGTGTTTCCAAACCCGTACTGCATGAATGCTTGCCCAGGTGTGAACAACACCTCGTGACCACGGCGCCGCAGGCGCCTGTTGATGGGTCCAGGTGATAGCCCTGGATGGGCAATGCATACTCCTAGTTGGACCTCAGATCGCCCGACCGCGTCCCGGTGCTCTGTGGTCGGATCTGTGACGCCGCCGCACCGCGCCGCGGCCGGGGGCCCTCCGGAGGCCGAGGATGGCCATGGCGGACCGGGACGAGCTCTGGGAGGTAGAGTGTCAGTGTATATATTGTAGAGGCCAACCTTGTGCACAATATATCTCAATCTAGCTAAGCCAGGGGAGGCGATACCGCGGCCGTACAGCAGCTTGATGGTGCTTCGCCGGCGTGCATCCCGGAGCGGTGCCGAACGGGCGGTCCGGGGGAGAAAACTCAGGACAACGCCGACACCGCTCTGATTCGACTTTTGACTTCAAACAAAGACGGCGGCACGTGCCGCGCCGTGGCGCGTGCCGCGCGTGCATCGGAGAAGGGTAGTTCGTCGTGTTCACGCCGGGATCGTGTCCTGAGTAACCTGGGGTCCTGGGCAACCATTCAGTAGAGGTGGCCCACCGACGCCACATTGCCACCTTTGTCCCACGAGCGCCTCCCCGACGTCTTGATGAGCGGGTTCCAGCACTTGACCTCGTAATGCACGTCCCGCATCGTGGCGAAGTCACCGGCCCTTAGCACCCCATTGTGCTTGGAGGTAGGTGCGGTCGCCTTTGTTGGAGTTGGCGAGGGAGACGCCCTTGTATTCTCCCACCGTGACGTGCATGCCTGCGGCGGCCTTCTCGACGAAAGTGGGCGCAATCACTGACAAGTAGAGCCCGTGCCTGCGCTGTATCGCCGTCAGGAACATCGCCGACACCATCT
The DNA here is from genome assembly GCF_000372725.1 of Emiliania huxleyi CCMP1516. Lineage (NCBI taxonomy): Eukaryota > Haptophyta > Isochrysidales > Noelaerhabdaceae > Emiliania > Emiliania huxleyi. The sequence goes on along the minus strand of NW_005201360.1, from coordinate 44,945 downwards.
TCGTGTGGTGGAGAGTCCATCAGGGCGCATGTCGAGCCATCCAGCAGCGCCGAACTGGGAGATCGAGATGTAGCGAGTCGCCTCCCTGGACTTAATCGCCTCCGACTGCGGCGTGTTTTTGTCAACCTCCTCGCACGCCGCCACCGCGCCAGGCACGCGATCCACGCTTCGTGGGTCCCGACAGCAGCGAGCATGCCCTGTTTCGGGACTGGAGAGGTGCTCTGCTGCGTGAAGAGGTCGCCAATAGGCGGGATGCGCTGCGCCGACGGCAGCATGGACGGACAGAAGCGGCCAAGCTCGTACGTGTGGCAGAGGCCAAACTCCTTGTCTTGTGCACTCCTTGTCTTGTGCACGCACCGCGTAGATGCGCGCGACATCGCCACACCGTTGGCTGATGTCATTGTAGTGCTGCGCAAGAAAAACAGGACCTCTTTTGGAAAGACTCTACAACACTACGCACTACTATGCAGCTCGGCCAGGCAAGGAAGAAAGGGGATCGGCGATTGATTGTGCGCGCACCCTAGCGCGCACGACAGACAGTCTCGCTCGGGGCGGGGCACTCACACGACGGTCTCGGGGGGCTCGGCGAACCAAATCGCCGCGCTCTCGCCCGCTGTGGACTCCCTTCCTCCCTCCCGTCCGCATGAATGCCCACCACAAGCACCCCACATTCATCCGTTCCATCCTCAGCAGAAGGCGCCGCCGGCGCGCGCGGTGGCCGGCTGGCGCAGCGTGTCCACGCACGCGGCGTGAGCCACGTAAAACTCGCCGGCGCGGCGCGTGCGGAAGTCAAACTCGAGGAAGCCACTGAGGAGCTCGTCCCGGGCGGCGAGGCGGCGCCTACATAACGACACGTCGCGGACGCGTCGTGGACGGATCACCACGGTGCCTCGCCCAAGAGGCAGCTGGGGCGCCGCTCGGAGGCGGCGTCCGCCTCGGAGCGGTCCATCGCGTGGACGGGCTCGCCCGCGTCGCGGAGGCGCGAGACCTGCACCGCGCGGTCGATGACGGCGCGGGGCACGTTGGCCGCCGCCGCGCAGTGGTACGCGAAGGAGCCCTCGGACCGGCCGGGGATGGCGCGGTAGAGGAAGATGACGTCGTCGAGCGTGTCGTCCGCCTCGGTCTTCTTCTCGAGCATGACCTGAGAGCCAGCGGCGGACAAAGAGGCGTGGGCTGACAGCCTGACACGGTGACTCGTCGCCTGACTGTGCATCTCTGCGCGGCGTCCTCTCGTCGCAAGCTCCGCTGTGCTTCGTCTGCGAGGGTGAGAATGGCGGCGGAGCGGGCTGCGGCGGCAGCGTCGGCGTTGGTGGCGACAGCTGTCTACACTCGCCTGCATCGTCCAGAGGCTGAGGCCCGGTCGGTCGACCAGCTCGGGCAGCTCGAGCAGCTCCGTGTAGTGCGTGCACGCGAGCAGGCGGGGGCACTCGCGGCCGCGGTCGAGGAAGTGGCGCAGGCACGCGTACAGGAAGGAGATGCCGTCCTGCGCATTGGTCCCCTTTCCAAACTCGTCGACGAGGCAGAGTGAACGGCGGGTGGAGTGGCGCATCATGTTGCTCATCTGCGTCAGGTCAGCCTACTCAAAGTTGCATCGGTGGAGGCACCCCGCTCGACCCCGCATCCATCTCTGTGCATTGGCTCTGACCATGAAGGCGGAGGCGTTTGCGAGCGTCGACTCGCGCGACACCATCCTCGTGAAGATCGCATCCGTGAGGCCGACCGTCGCCGATTCGGCGGGCACAAACGACCCAATGTGCGCCAGGAAGCAGGTGATTCCAACCATGCGAAGGTAGACTGTCTTGCCACTCGCGTTTGGCCCCGTCAGCAGCAGCATCCGATCCGCCGCCTCGGGCTCGCCCGGAGCGCAGAGGCGGCAGTCGTTCGGCACAAGCTGCTGCGCCGCGTGCAAAAGAGGGTGCCACGCACCCTTGAGGTCGAGCTGCGCGCCATCGACGACGCGTGGGCGGACGAGCTTGTGCTCAATGGCGGCAGTCGCGAGCGCGAGGATGCAGTCGAGCTCGGCGAGGACCTACCTCGTGCCCAGGGGGCGGCGGTCACCATTCTGGGGATGCGCAGCAGCTGGCAGGGCTGTGTGTGGACCGACTGCGCGTCGAGCAGCTCGGAGAGCGAGGCGAGGACCTGCGCCGCGAGGAGGGGAGAAGAGTCGCTATACACGCGGCATCCATAGAAGTGGAGCGCGGGATGAAGCCTGCAGCTCAAGGTGGCGGACGAGATGCGACTCGAGGTCGCGCATCCGCGAGAGGATGTCGCCGTACTTGTCGTCGAGGGAGGCGCACCTTCCGGCATGGGGCTGCTGAAGAAGAAGGGGCGGAGCAGGGGAGGCGGCAGGGCGGCGCCGCACTTCGCAGTCTTGAAGAAGCCTTCGCCCTCTTCGTGGAACTGCAGCGCGAGGCCGGCCGCCTCGAAATCGCGCTCGACATACTCCGCCTCCTCTGGTCGCACCTAGGCGAGTCCGTCGCGGGCAGGCGTCGCTGTCGAAGCCCCCGCTCGTTGCGACGTGACGTGGCACCGCAGTGGCAGGCGCGCCTCTGGCATCGGCATCTTGAGCATAAAGCCGAGCTGCGTGATGAAGACGACGTAGAGCTGGTCGTCGAGCGCGTACTGCGGCATCAGTGAGTGCCGCTCGAGCCGCGCCCGCTCCTCCTGCGCCGTCGAGGTGAGCACGTTTTGCATACCTGCGCAACTCTGCCGCAGATCGTCGAGCTGCGGGTGCACGTTTTCCTTGACGCAGATGTGCTTGGCCGCGCGCTCGTCTTTGCGGCCGGAGGCCTCAAAGTCGACGATGCCAAAAATCATGTTGGAGAGCTCGGCCAGTTCTGTGCTCCCCACCGACGCGAGGCGGGCCATCACGTGGAGCCGCTCGGCGGACGCCTCGGCGGCGAGCAGCATGTCGCGCATGTGGATGGCGCACGCGGCCGTCGAGAGCGCGGCCTTGTAGTCGGCGAGGAGGAGGCCGCCTGCGGAGGGGGGCGAGAATGGGGCGGCCGCCGCACGAGGAGGGGCGCGGTGCAGAGGAGCGGGAGCGCCGCGGTCGAAGCTCGCCCTCAGGCCGCGCACATCCTTGATCTTCTTGGCGAGAGTTTTCCACTGCGGCAGCAGCTCCTGGCGCGAGATGACAAAGGCGATGGACTCCTGCCGCTGCGAGAGAACCTCGAGGTCGAGCGACGGCCGCGCGAACCATGAGCGCAGCAGCTTCTCGCCCGGCTTGGAGCTGGTGTTGTTGAAGAGCGACCAGAGCGAAAAGGCGTCGCGGCTCTTGCCGCCGTGCACCGAAGGGTGGTGGCGGTCGACAAAGATGTTGAGCGAGAGGAGGACCTCGGGCGCGATGCGCATCACCTTGTCGAGCGCGTGCGGCGCCAGCGTGCTGATGGACAGCTGGCCCGCGTCCTCCTTTTGCAGGTGCGCGAGCAGCCCGCCCACGGCGCGCCACGCCTGCTCCTGCTCGCGAGGCAGCTGGTGCTCGAGCCGGATGAGCGACTCGCGCTCCGTGAGCTGGAGCTGATCGTCGTCCTGGGCGCGGCCGTGCATGAGCAGGACCAGCCGCTTCGCGGCGGAGCTGGCGCTGAAGTCGCGCGACTTGCCGAGCTGGACCGGGATCGTGCCCGCCTCGCCGTCCGGGTCCGCCTCGTCCACCGCGGGATCGGCGTCGTCGAGCAGCGTCTCGGCGTCGGCGCCTCGCGAGCTGCTCCCGAGCTGCGCCAGCCAGACGGCGTCGGCGTTGGCGGGAGCGATGATCAGGTCCGGGTTGAGCTCAAACTTGAGCGAGCGCAGCATGTGGAACTCGGTGTCGGCGACTTCGCAGTACCGGAGCGTGGTGCCGTCCTCGAGGTAGGCGGCGCCGAGGGTCTGGGTCTGGGTCTTGTAGACGACGGCGAGGAGAGGGACGCGGGTGGGCTCGTCGTCGGCCATCAGGAGGAGGGGAGGCGGCCGAGGGAGGGAGCGAGCACCGCAGGTTGCGAGCCTGAGGAGACGCTCTGAAAAAGAATTCAGTTCCGCGTGATCCCAGTTGCCCTTGTGATGAAAAAGATAAAACTTCTGTTCGTGTTTCATGACCTAGTAGTATCCCCAGCTGTGAGCGTGTCCACGTTGGAGCCAGGTGTGGCGTGGACGCGAGAGTAGCTGCGCCGTTCATGGGTGGAGGCAACCAATCGATCGATCGATCGATGCGAGTCGACTGGTGTGTGTCGTCGTTCGTGTATCACACCATTACACACCGGTGTGCATTCATCACATGGGGGACAGAACGCCGGCCGCACCCGGCGTGCTAGCAATCTCCGCTTCTATGATGAGAGTAGTCATCGTGCGTCCGCGGTCGGGCTGGCGGGTATATGCCCTCCTCCCCCCAGCCTCGGCGGCGGGCCCGCACGGCGGGTGAGAATGCGGCCGCTGCCACGCAGCCCGCCGTGCACCGCGCCCACAGCACGCCAGCGCCTCGCAGCGCTGGCCGGCTGATTCAGGTCACCACCACCGCGAGCGAGGAGGACGCCGCGGGCGCGCCAAAGCTCGGCTTCCTGCCGCGCGTGAGCATTCGGCTGGACCGGCGCGCGGGCGGTGCTGACTCATCGGTGAGCCACGGTGGCGACGCGGCGCGCCGCTCCGTCAGCCTGGTTGTGAAGCGCAGGCCGCGGCCAGGCAAGGTGGTGACAACCACCGTCTCTGTCGACTACCGGGTGGTGCTGTTTGTGGCCCTCGTCGCACTCATCGCTTCCGCTGCGGGCCTCCCCGTCTCTAACGTCGGCGCCGACAGTGAGCTTGCAATGCCCGCCGCGGTTGAGATTGTTGCGCACGGCCGCGAACTCTCCACGGCGCGACTCCCGCCACAGTCAGCCACAATCTGCGTGGACGATCCGAGCTGCCCAGTACACAATGATGGCTCCTGCGACGATGGCGGTCCCGGCTCTGAGTATAGCCTTTGTGGCTACGGTGCGGACTGCACGGACTGCGGCCCGCGACCCCCGGCGCCACCGTCGCCGCCGCCGCCGCCTCCGTCACCCTCACCGCCGCCGTGGCCCAAGCTGCCTCCGTCAGCATGCTTTCGCACCATCCAGGGGGGCACCTGTGCATCGCACGGGCTCGATGACGTGACGAGCCTAGCGGAGTGCGCGCGTGCACTCGACATAATCAATACCGTTTTTTCAGCACCGTTTTTTGCACCGACGACGCGCTCAGGACGCTCTTGGCCGTCAGGGTGCTTCTCTTCGTGCAGTCATCGTTCGAGTACACAACCCATGTACTTTTTCTGCTCACACTTCAACACCGCTTCGGGATCAACGCCGACTTCCGACCAGTACGTCCACTGCCGCTGTCGGCCACCCTCCGCGGAATGCAGAGATGGCTGTGCCTGGACAAACAAGTTTCCGTGCCCCTACAGCCCTGGCATGAGTATCCCGGGGGTCGCCCAGGACGACGGATCGGCCTGCTTCAACTATTGCTGCAAGACGCCCTCGCCGCCGCCACCTCCTCCCTCGCCGCCGCCACCACTGCCGCCACCTCAACCTCCTCCCTCGCCGCCGCTGCCGCCGCCGCCACCATCGCCGCCGCCGCCCTTCTCGCCAGCCTCCTCCTACGCAATCGAGGTGCGAACTGGGCACCGCTCCAACGAGATTTCCTGGAGCCTCGAGTGCAACGGCCGCCACATCCTCTCGGGCGGACCGTATGGCACGTGGTACAGCCACGAGGACAGCGTGCACATGTACAGCGTCGACCTCCCTCCCCTTTCGAGCTGCACGCTCTCGATGCGCGACTCGTGGGGCAACGGCTGGGACGGCGGCACGTGGTCGGGCATGGGGCAGAAGGACATCACGCTGGGGTGGGGGCACTCTGGCACCCACTCTTTTGTGGTGTCTTTCGCTCCGCCGCCGCCGTCGCCACCACCGCCGCCGCCGCCGCTGCCGCCGGCCTCTCCCTCGCCGCCGCCGCCGCCATCCCCGCCGCCGCCCTCTCCCTCGCCGCCGCCGCCGTCACCACCGCCCTCGTCGCCACCCCCACCGTCACCGCCGCCGCCGCCGCCGTCGCCCCCGCCGTGCCCATGCGAGAGGGTGCTGGTGAGTGGTGCTGGAACACACTATCCGGCTCGCATGGGCGTCTTCGATCGCACCGACCGGCAGACACCCGACGGGCGGTGGGTGTACAAGAATGCGAATGGCGAGTACCTCTACTTTTGGCCGGCGTACAACGACTGGCTCATCGGATCTGACTACACGTCAGACGCTGCCGCCATAAAGAGCACCTCCGGCGACAGCGTGCGCTGTCCGACAAGCGCCTCCTCGTGGAAGGTGAGGACGGGCTCCACCTGGGACTCATTTGACGACGGCATTGATGTCGCGTGCCGCTGTCCCTGCGAGACGGTGCTGGTGACTGGTGCCGAGCAGTACCAGCCACCCAGCATGGGCGTCTTTGATCGCACCGACCGGCAGACAACCGACGGACGGTGGGTGTACAAGAATGCGAATGGCATGTACCTCTACTTCTGGTCGGCATCCAACGACTGGCAGATCAGCACCAGCTACACGTTGGCTGCTGCTGTCATGTATAGCACCTCCGGCGACAGAGCGCCCTGTCCGACCAGCGCCACCTCATGGAAGGCTTGGACGGGGTCCAAATCGGCATCTCTTAATGATGCCATCGCCGTGGCGTGCCCAGCACAAATCTCGATGTACACCGCCGCCGCCGCGTCGGTGCACATCGCCGGCAGCGTTGCTGCCACGGATCGCACCCCCGCAATTGTGAAGTACGAGTCAAGTGGGTGTGATTGCGGCTGGACAGCGACATGGGCTTGCCCCGGAGAACCGCTCGCTGGGCCTGCGGCCTTTGTGGTTCGAGCATACGAGCCAGGATTCTATGGGATGTTTGCCGTTCCCGGTCAGGACGGGCGCACCGTCATATATTGGATGGACGATAGCTTGAAAAAGGGGGACTACCTGAGCGTCGCCGTCCCGGCGCAGCAGCACGCCGTGGAGCGGGACGGCTGCTTTAAAGCCTGCTGCCCTGAGCGGTGGCGCGGACCACCAACTTGGGTTAGTGGATGGTCTATTGATGTGGACAGCGATGAGACGGCGCCCGCTTCAGAGTTTTTGACGCCCACCGTAGTCACGGAAGGCAATCCCAACTGCGAGTGGACCGCCACGTGGCCTTGCCCCGATAAACCTCTTGCGGGGCCAACGAGTTTTGTTGCCAAGTACTGGGATGGCATGGACTCGCTGTCGTTTCCCGGTCTGCGGGAGAGCCTCGCGGTGCCAGGACAAGGGGGGCGGACTGTGAAATACTTGTTCCTCTTCGGCTGGAAACTTGTCCGGTTCCACATCCCGGCGCAGTCGCACGCTGAGCCCGGCTCAGCTGGCTTTGCCGCTTGCTGTCTGACGCCGCCGCCCAGTCCGCCGCCGCCACCGCCACCGCCACCCAACCCCCCTCCTCCTTCCCTGCCGCCGCCCCCCCCGCCCTCGACTCCGCCTCCGTCACCGCCGCCTTCACCGCCGCCGCCGCTGCCACTCGATGTGCCAACTCTCCTTGCGAGCTGGGATTCGACCGTCGGATGCGCCGAGTACCTCGAGTCCAGCGCATGTGCGCCGCAGAGATGCAGTGCTTCTGGCGACGATTCGCCCATTGGCGACGCCTTCCGGTGCTGCTGCACCGTGCTCCAGCGAAACGGCCCCCGAGAGCAGCTCTCCGACTACTTCTTCCCGTGGCTCGAGAGGGAAGGGCTCGAGGCCTTTCAATTGGCACAGATCGATATTGTCAATCACAAGGAGGAGGCCGCTATCGAGAGGCTACGGCCCTTTTGCATCAGAGACCAGCTCGCCACCCCGGGCTACCTTGGCCTCGAATCGGACGGCGATGGGGTGCCGGACGCCGACAGGATGGCGTTGCCGGATGGCGTGGTCGTCGTCCAACGGGTGGTCTGCGGGGCGCTCGAAAATCTCGAGCGCGGCATCGACGTCTTCGGCTACAAGCGAGGCACCATCGCGCCCCTTCAGTACGCCGACTACGAGAAGCTGCTGGACAGCATCGCGATAGAGATGCGCGGGGTTGAGGACAAACGCGATCAGGCTGGCACGCACACCGCGGGCAACGAGTTGACGGTAGGCATTCTGAAGATTGACGAGAGCTTCATGGAGAAGCAACACAAGCAGCAGAGCGAGTACGTGAAGGGGCTGCGCAGCTCAATCACGGCTATCGATCAGAGGATGCGGGGCGCGCTCGAAAAGCTCAAGGAAACGGAGGGGGGGATGCGTCGTCAGCAGCAACGCGAGAAGCTGCTGATCGCGACTATGGTGGCGGACAACACGGTTCGAGACTCGATCTCTCGAGACTTGATGGTGCGTGCTGCCCGTGTAGTCTCTGTCAGTAGTACTCGAGACAGTAGGATGACTCACACTCTCGCCTTTGGACCGTAGGATGAGACCAAAAGGACCCTGGACGCGGCCGTGGCCAACTGCCTATATGCGGGCTTGGAAGGGGGCTTGCAAGCTTGCTGCTTATTTGGAGCTGTCCCGATTTGCTGCGCGGCGGTGCACACCAACTTCGTTGATAGGCTGCTGCCCGTGCCGGCCTCACGGGGTCCAAGGCAGCTGTCGTCCTTGCCCAAGGCACAACCTAAGGCAACGGGGCCGGCTGTTGTGCCGACGTCGGCGAAACCTCCATCAACGCGGACAGGCAAGGAATGTCACGATTTTCGTGGGGCACCACTGCCTTGCGACGAGCTCGAAAAGGCGCGTCGCTTCAACAGCCGCACCGTGCCGGGCTACTTCCTGCGCAGCAGCTACGGCACCATTCGCGATCGAATGAACAGGGCCGGGCTTTTGCACACGGCAGCTGGCAGGTGGGAGGTCGGTCACGCTTGCCCGAACGAGCCAGATACGAAGAGGTCCAGTGGAGTGGAAGATAAAGGGAAGAACCTCTTCGCTCAGACTCATAGCGACAACGTGCGACACGCCTTCGCCTATGGACGTGGCCTTGGCAACTGCCAAGTGTCGTGCAAAGAGGCCGGATTTTACGCCGCGCGGCACGTGCCCTGCAACCCAGCTTGCTCTTATGGCGAGGATTGCTGCGTTCACTTCGAAACGTGTGGTCGGGCGCTCAAGTCCGAGATCCAGGCAGAGAACGGCGCCTGTCAGGAATTGGGGGCGCGACGGAGGCTGACGCAATGTTCCTTCGGGTCCGAAAGCTTTGGGGCCATGGACGAGCAACCTATGGACATGGGTTGGACGCTGCTCAAGATGCAGTTCTTGTACAAGCTGGCCGATTTTGGCATGCACGCCATGGTTGCCATGTCGTGCTGGGATCAGCTCCATCAGATCCAATCCACTAAGTCAGCCCAGGCTCTTGAAAGAGCCGACGAGGTGGGTGGTTTCTTGCGGTCTCTTGACATTGCACAGATCCAGCGCGCTTGGTCTGTCGCCAGTAGCGCTTGCGACGAAAGTAGCACTTTATCGAGCGGCCTCGATCTAGTCGGGCGCTATCCCGTCCGCTGGCGGTTCTCAACGTGGCTCAACCATACCTTCACCGGGGAGCTGCACTGTGTGGCCGCGATAGAGAGCAGCGATACCAGGGTGCTACATCTCGGCTTCGAAGGCACTAACGATGCACAGAGTTGGGGGCTCGACATCATCGGATCTCTCATGTATGAGGACGAGTGGGGTGTGAACGGCGTAAAGGTGCATGCGGGCTTCCGAGCCGCTGCCGCTGCCATGTGGAAGCACGTGATCGAAAAGTATGGACCGCTCAAGGAGAGATACTCGCGAGTCCACGTAACCGGCCACTCCTTGGGCGGCGCTATTGCCGTCCTTGTTGCCATGAAGCTAGAAGACGAGGGCGTGCCTTATCATGCCGTCACGTTCGCTCAACCCAAAGTCACAGATGTAGAGGGCGGTCGGCAGTACGCGTCTCTCGATCTGACCCGCGTCATTTTCGAAGACGATCCCATTCCGGCAATGCCGTGGCTTTTGTCACACTTCCAGCACGCGCTCGTTGTCTACGCTGATGGTTCCATTGGCGTTCGCCCCTCCTTTGACACCCACCAAAGCCGACCGGTGAGGGATGCCGGCTTTCTTTTCCACAAGGTCACCGAGGGAATGTGCACAACACACCCTGATCTCGGACTCATGGCGCAGTGCTTGGACAGTGCGGTCGGCGTGCCCTTCATGAGAGGTTTGGACAGCACGATTGACAACGCGGATGAATGCAAATATATGTACTTGCACGCGGCTGCTAGCTACGCGCGCGGGGTGTCGATGATGGTTGATCGGATTTACACGCCAGCTGTTCTGGAGAAGGAGGCGCACATCGACGCGCTTGCAGAGCATAGTGTCTTGCTGCACAACTACACGGCCAGCCTTGGTGCGCTGATGCAAACCGAGTTTGTGCTGCAGCTCGACGAAGTGCCACTCGACGTCTCGCTGCCACGGCTCCATCTCAACGCTTTCGACCAGCAGGTGCGCAGGACTCGCATCCCCGATCCCCTCTCACGCCCGGACTCGCCTTCCCGATCCCCTCTCACGCCCGGAGTGAATCATCCCGCTGCCCATTACACTCGCAGGTTGCCGTTCGCGCGCTAGAGGACTACCAAAGCGACCTCGCAGAGCACGAACTCTCCGCCTACTTTGTACAACTGTCAGAGGGGGCCAAGGCCCGCAATCACTTGCTCGGACAGTGGGTTCAAGCCTCGATGACATTGCAGGACACAAAGGGCAGGAGGAATGCGACTAAGCTTAAGGTGCAGTTACTCGAGAACGCGTCTCGTGTCGAGGGCGTGACACATGACGCCCTCGACTGGCAGCGGGACCAGCTCGGGTACCTCGCGCTTCGATACCTGCGCGCGCAAATATCTGCATTCGAGTACGAAGCTCTGGAACCCTTTGATCCCAAGCTTGAGGCTCCAATAACATCGGCACAGCTGGCGACGATACGGAGACGGCTGACGCAAGAAATGACGGACACAAAAGAACGCAGGGCGTCCGAGCCGCCCCATTGTTATGACAGCACGGGTTTCCGACTCGTGCGCGATCGCAACCCACTAGTGTTTGAAGAGTTGGTGCGTACCAACAAGACCACCATTCGGATCCCGATGGCAAAGGATTGCAACTTCTACCGTGTTCACATGAAAAACGTGCGCGTCTACCTCGAGCTCGACCACGGAAACATGTCGGCGTTGCTTCAACAGCAGGGCTCAACCAAAATATCGCTCTCCATCACCAAGCTGGGTACTGAGTCGTTTCTTGACAGGGACGGGAGTGTCTGGGAATTCATCCCCGCAAGTACGAAGACGTTCGTGTTCGTTTACTCCATCAGCCCCCACCCTGTTGACAAGGCCACCTTCAGCTTCAGGGGCGCTCCTTCCTCGGTTGCGACATCGGTGCCGACGGCCGAGTTCTGCCCATTCCACAACGGAATGGAGTGGAACTGCGACACCCCAGCCGGAAGTCCGTTTGGGCTCTGGGAAGTTGCGGTCCCGGATGACGACGATGTGGTGCTTGGAAGGTGGCCGCAAGGCTTGAGTTTGAGCGCAGTCGCAGCTATCAAATTTGAATTTGGGCTCATCTACCGCGAGATCGATCCTCGCAAGTTGACGGCTATGTTTGTTGACCCCCCTGAAGAGGATCCCGAGAGCAATAGCTTCACGTGCACGGGCCGAGGAGTGGGACGAATGCCAGCGCAGTGCAAGACGTGCACTGCCCGAGGCTCGCTTAGTTCGCTGCAGGCGAGCTCTCCCGCGAGGGACCGGCCCATGAGCAGCACTCTTCTGGCTCTTGCTAGCGCGCTTGTAGTTGTGACGGTGCTCCTCTATGTGTGGCGCCGTAACGCACGGCAGCGACGGCTTCTATTGTGACGGGGGGGGGGGGGAGGGGGGGGGCTGTGTGCGGCGTAGGACGGACTACGCAGTAGCAAGGGTGCAAGGGGAGACTCTGTTTCTGCGTGTGTGATGAGACTGTGTGCGCGTGTGATCCGCCTATGGAAACTGTGAAATACGTACTGTGGTAAGAGTGATGCGCGTGTGTGTGAGCCCGAAAGGTACGAGTGTCACTGTCTAGAGCTTTAGCTTGATGCTTTGAAGTGTGAAAGGCACAAACTGCGTGTGTGATTCACCCTGCTCGCGATCGGGCAGGCGCGGCGAAACTGCGAGCGTCGCGCGCCGCGCAGCTGCACTCAATACACCTTGGCCAAACCAAGGCTAGGCCAACGGCGAGCGGAAGCGCCGGCGCAACGCCCAATACCCGGCGGCGCGGTAGGCGAGGCCCATGAGCACGAGCGCGCCGCACGCCGCGGCCGGCGTCAGGTCCGAGACGCCCATGCGCTCGAGCGCCGCCTCGCCGGTGGAGATGGGGCAGACCCTGGCTGGCCAGCGGACGCGCGCGGCGCGGAGGGCGAGGCGGGCGGCGCGCGGCGGCCGCGGCGGGCCGACGAGCTCGTGCTCGGTGCAGCGGAAGGAGAGGCCCGCCAGCTCGTTGCGCAGCAGGCCGGCATACGCGTACCTGTGGGCCGAGGGCGGAGGGGCGGGAGCGGTGGGAGAGGAGGCGCTGCGGGCGCGGCCTGGGCGACGGAGCGACGCCGTCGGCAAGGGCGGGAGGCAAGCGCAGGGCGAGGGGTCGGGCGAGGGCCGCACCGGAAGAGGTTGACGGTGTTGAGCACGTGGAAGAGGGGCGGCGTCGAGGCGTGCGAGACGAAGAAGCCGCCTGCAGCAGCAAGTCACGTCCTCTGCGTCACGCTCGGTACAAACGAGCAGAGGCAACGAGAGACGAGGGGAAGGCGAGGGGAGGCGTCGCCTGAGGCCATCATCAGCGCGAGCAGCAGCGGCGCGACGAGCGCCGCCGCCTTCTCGTCCGAGAGCAGCGTGCCGACCATCACGACGTACGACTCGGCGACGAGAGTGGCGAGGGTGACGAGCGCGAGGAAGAAGGAGAACTGGGCGGCGGTGGGGGCGAGGCCGACGAGGCAGTAGCAGGCCGCGCCAAAGGCGGCGGCGGCGGTCGCCTGCAGCAGCGTCTCGGCGGCGGAGCGCGCGAGGAAGTACGGCAGCGGCGCCCAGAGGGCGGAGCGCGCCTGGCGCAGAGGACGGTTCCGCGAAGGTTCAGAGGGCGGGGGAGAGATACGTCGTTGGGAGCATCGCGGGCGCGTGCGGAGAAGACGCGGAGCGTGCAGAGATGCGAGGCGTGCGGAGAGAGCCCGGAGAGCGCGCGCCTCGTGCTGGGCGATGGCCCGCTCGGCGAGGAAGGTTCGCATCGACGCCGAGGAGGACATGACCTGCGTGGTGAGCATGAAGAAGAGGGCGCCTGCGGCGGAGAGAGAGCACGGCGCAAATGAGACACGTCGGGATGGTGCTCGGAGCAGAGCGAGCCTCTGGGAATAGTCTACCCGGGGCAGATCTGCCCGTGCAAAGGGACGCGGCGGCAGGGGCGTGGTGGGTCGCGCCTGCGCGGTCCTGCGCGCCGCGCTGCGACAAGTCGACGTTCGAGAAGAGGTGCCCAACCAGCATCGCCTACAGCCTCGGGTACCTCGGCTCATCTCTCGGGTAGCCCAAAGCAGAGGTGCCAGCCTTTGCCGCGCGCCATCGTGAGAGTCCGGCCGAGCAGCGCGCGAAGGAAGGCGGGGTTGCGGCAGTTTTGCGTGTGCGCGCGCCAAAAGAGCGCCGCGAACTGCTCCGCCGGCGACGCGCGGCCGCACCCCCGCCCGGCCCTCGCGCGGCGTGCGGCGGTCGCCCTGGCGGTCGAGGCGTGCAGCAGGCGGGCCGCGGCGGCGGGCGGCCTGTGCGTCGCCGGCCCGAGCGCAGCGATGCGGAGCGGCAGCCCGAGCGGCTCTGCGTCGGCGGCGAGGTCGAGGAGGTGCTCGGCGACGGAGGCGTCGTGCGGGCGGGGCAGGCCGAGCTTCGCCTGAGAGGAAGGCTCCGAGAGAAGGCTCGGGGAAGGGCCCGCGCGAGGCCGCGAGCCGCAGGCCGAGCCCGCGCAAAGTAGGAGGGGGCGGCGGCGGTGGCGCCAAAGTAGAGCTGCGCGCCTGACGCCTCGCGCGAATCTCGCGTGACCTCGGCTGATCTCGCGTGCGATCTCCCGCGGAGGAGCATCTCTCCGCGCGCCCGGCGCGAGGAGGCAGCAGTGCGACAGCTGCGCCCACAGCTTTGCCCCCGGCTGGTGGATGGTGAGGGCGACGGCGAGGCGCGGGCAGAGGGCGCGCAGCGATCCGAGCAGCGCGCGGGCGGCGTTGGCGTCGAGTCCCGAGGTTGGCTCGTCGAGGAGGAGGAGGGATGGGGAGTGCCTAGAGGTGCGGGTCCGTGGGCGGCGGTGAGGAGGGGCGCGGGGTTGGCGCGAGGAGAGGGAGGGAGTGTGCATCATCTCGGTGGCGACGGAGACGCGCTTCCGCTCCCCGCCCGAGAGGCGGCCTGCGCGCGGCAGGGGAGGCGTGACCTCGGCTGACCTCGGCTGACCTCCGGGCAGGCCGCGGGACGAGGCGGGAGGAGGCGCAGAGGCACCGACTTGAGAGGCTGCGACGCTGGTCAGGCCGAGGGCGGCGAGGGTGTCGGTGACGAGCTGGCCGCGCGAGGCGGCGGGCACCGCGCGGAGCCGCGCTGCCAGCATCAGCGTCTCGCTCGCCGTGAGGCAGCCGTAGAGCTTCTCTTCCTGCGGAGGGCCGAGAGGATGCGGAGAGGGCGCCTTGTGACGCGACACTCTGCAGCTGCTGGCGGCCGGTGGGTCGCTCCTCGCGCAAGCTGCGGCTGCCCCAAGCAAACGACCTGACTGTCCACTACTACTGTTTGTGTGCTGCGTGCTGCCGACACTCGCGCGGGCTGCGGGCAGAGCAGCCACCTGCGGCACGTATCCGATCCTCTCCGCAGTGGCGCCGTCATACTCGGCGCCGTCGAGCAGGACACGGCCCGCATCGGGCAGCGCATGGCCAGCGAGGATCCGCAGCAGCGTTGTCTTGCCCGCGCCCGACGGGCCGAGTATGCCAAGGATGCCGCCTTCGAGCGGCGACTCGGAGTCTGACGCGTCATCCTCCGACTCGCCGCTCACCCACGCGTCCGCCGACGGAGGTTCGCCCGAGAGCGCGTGGCCGTGCGCGTCCTGCAGCACCCGCCTTTGGCCGCGGCCGTCGGGCACGCTGGCGCATAGGCCTTCCCAGACGATCGAGTGCTGAGACAGCATTGACCGCGCGCGCGGCCGGGGCTGGCTCCAACAAAACTTACAGCGGCCCGGGGCCCCCGCAGTGCTCCGCTACGAGCTCGTAGCCGATGCCAGCGGGAAGCTGGAGGCAGGTCGCTAGACTGAGATGAGACCGCCAGTGGAGTTGGGACCCCACCGTGCACCGCGCTGCGAGCCTGTCGTGTCCCTTGTCAGGAGCAGGAGAGCCCCACCTGTCCCCCTGAAGCCTCCTGATCGTCCTTCCAAAATCCTGCTCGTGCAGGTGGGGACCCTGTCCTCCTCCCCCATCCCTCGTCTGGGTTTGTCTGTTTTCTTTCTTTCTTTCTTTAGCCGATGTTCTGTGTACACACGCCTCTGTGTTCTCGGGTCTACTTCCCTGACTCATCTGTGCTGTGATCCGTCCCCCACGGCTGTGCTGGCTGCTGCGGGTTGGGCCCCTTGAGCCTTGTGTGCGTGCTAGAGCCGTAGAGGACGCCTCCTCCCGAGTCACACCACAGCGCTGGTCGAGTGACTCAGGGAATTCCGCGCCTGACTCGGGCGGGAACACCAATCTGCGAGGCGTGCGCGAGGCCATTCCGGCCGGCGTGGCGGCGTGCCGATTTTGGCGAATATGCAGGCTAGCGGCGGCGAGGCGGCGATCGGCGGCGAGGCGGCGGCCGGTGGCGAGGCGGAGAGCGGTGGCGAAAATAATAGAGCGGCGGTGGGCGAGGCGGCGAATGGTGGCGAGGAGGCGGCGAGCGCGGGCCACGGGGCGGCGAGCGCTGGCGCCAGAGCGGCGGGGCGCGGGAGCGGTCCGGCGAGCGCGACTGAAAGCGGCGCTGGTGGCGCTGGTTGCGCTCGAAGCGCGGGCGCCGGACCGGCGAGCGGGACCGCGAGCGCCAGCGCGGCTCGAAGCGCTGCCGGTGCCACAGCCACACATCCTCCATCTCCTCCGCCTCCCTCGAGCGCTGGCGCCAGAGCGGCGGGGCGCGGGAGCGGTCCGGCGAGCGCGACTGAAAGCGGCGCTGGTGGCGCTGGTTGCGCTCGAAGCGCGGGCGCCGGACCGGCGAGCGGGACCGCGAGCGCCAGCGCGGCTCGAAGCGCTGCCGGTGCCACAGCCACGCATCCTCCATCTCCTCCGCCTCCCTCGCCCACTCCACCTCACGAGCCCATTCATCCGACCCATCATCTGCGAGCCACGACGCCTCGAGCGCTGCCCGCTGCGAGGCGAGTTCCTCCTGACGCCGCCGCCGCCGCGCAGCCTCCTCCTCGGCGGGCGGCTGCGGGACGCAGTCGCTCGCGGTGCGCAGGACGCCGTCCCAAAGCGGCCAGTCCTCGATGGATCTCGCAAAGTTGCCGCAGGCCGGGCACGCGTTGTCGATCCTCGTGCCAGCTCGCTCCTCCCCGTGGTGGCCCATGAGGTCGGAGCAGCCGAACGCGTCGACCGGCCCAAAGGAGCACCGGCCGCACATGCGAGCCGCCGGCATCTCGGAGCGCAGCTGCAGCTCGAGTAGGTTAGCCTCGCGAGCCGCGCCCTTGGATGCCTCGGCGACCACCGCCGCGACGCGACGCGCAGTCGGCAGCAGCACCTTGGCTTCGACAAAGGCGGCAAAGGTTGTGCGTGACGTGACTCTCGCAATCTCGCTGTCGTCAATGGGCTCGCTCGTGCAGCCGATGGACGCACAGAGGTGGCGGCCGGCGTACTTGTGCCGAGTGCGCACGTCAGCGGCGTCCGCCTTGAGGACGAGGTCGGAGACTGCGCCCAACGCGGCCGCGGCGTGCCGCACTTGCGACTCAACGCAGCTGGCGCACGTGTAGTGGCCGGCGTCGCACCACACGCCATCAGGCTGCCCGGCGCCGTCGTGGTCGAAGCAGATGACGCAGGACGCAGCCATCACGCGAAAACGAGGGAGTCCGCGGGATCGGGAGTGGGCCTCACGCGAACGCGAGGGAGTACGTTCGGGATTGGGCCGGCTGGCGAAGGACGCGACCGAGTGGCTCTCGGGGGGTCACTAATCATCCACGGAGAAAAAGAATTATCCCGGTTGACTCGCACTCGCACGACTCCGAAGGCCTCCTCGCCATACGCACGCGCGGCGCCATCGACACCGCGGCCCAGATCGAGCACTTCGCCCCCCTCTTGGAGAAGCACTTCGGCAACATGGTCTCCATCCAGGAGGGATACCACTCCTTCCTGGGCACGAAGTCGGACGAGAAGGACGGCTCGATCCTCTTCAAGGTGAAGAACGAGAACCTCGTCTGCAACCTCCCGGTCCTGCCCAACGTCTACGCGAGCGGCGATGTCGGCGGACCCCTCCGCCTCGACGTCGGGTGCGTCAAGGTCCTCGGCAACAAACTCTGCCCCTCCTGCCGTGCATTTGGGTTGACCAACGCCGACATCATCCACGACGCGCAGTGCGCCGCGCAGGCGCTCAAGGAGAGGCGCGCCGCAGCGGCGAACGTCGCCAAGAAGAAGACCTTCGAGAGCCTCATCGTCGACAACAAGGTCGAGGTCGCGCGCGCGGCGGGCAAGGCCAAGGCGATGGCGGCGCGCGACGGGATCGGCTTCTGCCCGGCCTTCAACCAGACCGCCCTCCCGTGCAAGACCGCCGCTCGCTGCCGCTACGCGCCGTGCGTCAACTTCGAGGCGCTCCTCCACTCCGCCTTCAAGGACACTATCTACGAGCGCATGCCGAGCGCGGTCAGGCTGGGCACAAGCCGCGGGCGGCGCGGGCGCGGCGGCCGCGGCCGCGGCGGCGGCGGCGGCGAGGTCAAGAGCAACAAGAAGGACTGGGCGAGCGTCGCCCGCGGAACCGCACGCTCCCCCTACGACGGCGGTCCACGCCTCGAGTCCAACGAGCCCTCGCTATACGAGGGGAGCGACGAGGAGCTCTAGGAACGGCCGCCGAGCCCTTCCCGCAGCGCATCCCTAGCAGCGCAGCGGGCAGGGCGGCTCGCGCAGCGCGCGCGCGCGATCGCGCAAGCGGCGCGCGAGAGCGAGCGAGCGAGCACACACACACACACACACACACACACACACACACACACACACACACACACACACACACATGTTGTACACATGCACAGACACACAGCCCCTTCCCCTTCAAGGGCGAGGACACGCGCAGGGGTCGCACTTCTAGCGAGGCCCACAGAGTGGGAGACTCCTATCACAGCCACTGCCACCCACGTGTCAGTCTGCCTGTGGTAGAAGAGACTGCCGGTGAGAAGTCGGAGGAAGGTCGCTAGTCGAGAGAGATCGCCAGTGGATAGGGAGTCCACCGTGCTGCGAGCCTGTCGCTGTCCCTTGTCAGGAGCAGGAGAACTAGGAGAGCGCAACCAGTAGGAGGCCCGCGCTTGCCCCCGTGCCGCCGGGTGCAACCTGTCCTATACGAGAGAGGAATCCCTGGGACCCTGTCGTGAGGGTGAACCCTGCCCAGCCCCCCTCCGTGTCGCGATGCGCTCCCCGCTCCCGTTCCCCGGTGTCCCTGATCGTCCTTACAAGATCCTGCTCGTGCAGGTGGGGACCCTGTCCTTCTCCCACCCCTCGTTTGGCGTGTCCGTTGTATTTATTTATTTATAACCCGGAGGCCAGAAGAAACCATAATTGTCGCAATTGCAGTCCCGCTGCGCGAGAGCTGTAGGGTCAGGACTCGCCGCGGCCTCGTCCAGGACTCGCCGCGGCCCTAGTCCATCCAGGACTTGCCGGCCCGACGCTCGACGGACGATGTTGCTTGCTATTTCTCTCGCAGTAACAGGGCTCCTCGCCGCGAGTGGCCCTCAGCATGGCGCAATGGGCAGGCGCGCAGCAGGCCGAGACGTCACGCTCAAGGCTTCGATCACTCTCACCGCCGAGCAGGTGGCCGCATTTGGAGGCCCTGCACGTCGGCCGCTGTCAGAGCGCGACCCGGAGGTTACAGACCTCGACCCATTTGGGCGTCAGGCGTTCATCGGCCTAACGCCAGAGCAGGTCGCTGCCTTTGGAGGCCCGCAGGTTCGTCCGCTCAGCTACCCTCCCTTTGACGAGCCCGAGGCTGCGCTCAAGGATCTGTCCTCGCAGCTCTCGGACGCAGTGGCGGCCAACGCCAAGGCTGTCTCCGAACTGATCGCGGCGGGGACCGCGCTGCGGCTCGAGCGCGACCAGGTCAACACCGCGCTGGCGGAGGTTCAGCAGAAGAAGCAGCTCGCGCGCCAGCTGCGGTGGAGGCCGGCCAAGGCAGCGACGGCCAGCGGCGGCGGCGTCAAAGCGACGGATGACGGCGTGGGAGGCCTCCTTGCTGCCGCGGCCGCCGCGGCCGCCCTCTTCTTCGCGGCCAATCCCGCGTGAAGCAGAAGGTTCAGAGCGACAGCGAACGAAAGGCCCCCCCAGGGCCTACTTGAGCACGCTCTGCTCCCACCATGTGACCGATCGTACCCTGCCTCCGTGCGCGCAGCCACATTCGACGGCGACGCATGGAGCGCGCGTAGGAGTGAATATGTGAATCCCGCCCTGTTTGCCATGACCTATGGTAGGACCCAGTGTAAGGCCCACCGCACCTGGCTTGAAAGACATATGACCGCGTTGTTGGGGGTCTGATTTGTTTATTTAGCTTTGTCACAGGGGTTCTGCGTTGACACTCGCACGGAGGAGCAGCAGGCTTGGCCGCTTTGTATTTTCTCGCGAGAGAGGCCAGAGGGGCCGGGTCCCCGAGGGGCGAGGGCCCAACCAAGTCAGATGACTTTTTTTGCGGGCAAGGAGGGGGCCACGATTCTAAAAGAAAGAAGAGCAGCACGCCCGAATAAATAAATAAATAAAACGGGCACGCCAAACGAGGGGTGGGAGAAGGACAGGGTCCCCACCTGCACGAGCAGGATCTTGTAAGGACGATCAGGGACACAGGGGAACGGGAGCGGGGAGCGCATCGCGACACGGAGGGGGGCTGGGCAGGGTTCACCCTCACGACAGGGCCCGAGGGAGGTATGGGAGGAGGGGGCCACGATTCTTAAAAGAAAGAAGAGCAGAACGGCCGAGGGAGGTATGGGAGGAGGCACAGGCCCACGATTCTTTTCACGTCTGGCGATTCTTTTCTTCGCTAAATAGCGGTGTAGATGTTAGTGCCAGGCGCGCCCGTTCCTGCTAACCCCGCAAATTCTTTTCTTCGCGCCCCGACTCGCTTATCGACCGGGCCCTAGAGCCCCCTAGAGCCCCGCGCACACAGGGTACCGAGGACCCGTTGCTCTTTCGAGGACTCACCAGCTCACCGACCATGAAGCGCAAGCGCTCGGTTGAGCCCTCCACCGTCGAAAGGCCCAGGACGTCGAGCACTGCCGAGCGGCACGTCGTCCAGTACTTTCGCCGCTTCCGCCAAGCCAACGATCACGGCAGCACGAACGGTTTAGGCGGCGGCAAGCAGACTGTGCCTGACTGTCAAATAATGACGGACCTGCTCGACGCCGTGAGCGCAGCCGTCCCGACCGCGAAGATGCGCGAGGCGGAGATCAGGCAAGCATGCACGGCGCTTCGCACCTTTATCGTCGCGTATGGCGTGCCGCGCACCTTTCCCGGGCTGTCGGCGGAGACGGTGCTCCGCCTCGCACCCGTCGCGAGCCACCTCCGGTCGCGGCAGGGCTCGCTGGGTAGTGGAGACTTTGACGCCGCGGACGAGGTGGAGGCGCTGGCGGCGGCGTGCAAGGCCGCGGGCTTCACCTACGCCCGCTCCTTTGCCTCCAAGGCGTGGTGCATGCTCGGCATCGCAGTCCCGATCTACTCCTCCGAAGGAGTGGCGTACCTGAAGCACGCCGGCCACAGCCTGGGAGCGCACAGCTCATACAGCGATTACCTCGGCGCATGGCAAGCGGAGTACCACAAGGAGCGGCCCGCATACATGCGCGCCGCAGAAGTTCACCTCTCTGCGACGGACCCGCTCGAGCGGCGGTGCACGGCGGAGTGGTTCGCGATGCGCGGCTTTGACGTGAAGCTGATGGCGGTGGGAGGGCCGATGCGGTGAGGGGAGAGAGGGGGAGGAGGAGGGGAGGAGGGATCACATTCGTGTGAGAGACATGTACATACATGTTGTGACCGCGCAAGATATAAGGGTGTCCTAAGGGCTCTGCTCGCAAGGCGCCCGCGTCGCAGACGCGGTACCATTGACAAATCTGCAATATACCCCCACACGAGCAAATAGCAAAATCCGAATACCGTGCACGAACTGCGTGATGTCGGACCCAAGCCTTCAGCTGGTGCCAAGACATCGTAAAATTGAGCCAAGAACGTCCGCCAAATCCGTGCTTTCGCGCTACCTGAGGGGAAAGCCGCTGATCGAGCCCAGCGTGCCCGCGGCCGCCTCCCGCGCAGCACCGCCGCTGCGGAATCGGATCGATCCCATGGAGGAGGAGGGCGCAGTCGAGCGCAGCAGGCGGAGTCCCTCCCCGCGCCGGAGCCCCCCTGCAGTCGAGGGAGTCCTCGTTGGCGATGAAGGTGGCGACATCGAATCGCGGCCGACACACGTCACGTGGGAGGAATGGGCGATGAGCGGGAACGATGCGCGCTACGGCGCCGACTCCGCCGTGCTCGTAGCCACAGAAAGCCGCGCTCCAGGAGCACGCCAAGATGCAATGGCTCGCTTGCTTCGATTCAGCTCTCTCGGCAGCAGAAGTGGGGCTGGAGCGGGTGGGGGTGGATGCCGATTGAGGGGGAGCGTCTCCAGCTGCGCCCTGTGGCAGCTGCGCCCTGTGGCAGCTAGTCGAGGGACTTGGTAGTTGTGACCCCCCTGAGTGAAAAAAAATAAAATATTCTTAGCTTCAAGCCCCCCTCCGAGACTAGAGACAGAACCCAGAGATACATACGTCAAAGGGACTGCCCCCCGCCCCCACTTGCCCTGACTACACAGGATAGCGTGCCCCGATAACGGCGACACATAGTGGGGGACACTGCGCAAGGAGGGGGTGCGAAGGCTCATTG
>NW_005201360.1:0-3813 GCF_000372725.1 Emiliania huxleyi CCMP1516 | reverse complement strand
GATGTTCTCGTTCATGCAGGGTGTTTGTTATGCCCCCTCCCAATCATCAATGAGGAGTCGAGACGAGCTAAAAAAAAACGTACAACCCAAAAGAGGGATGGGAGGACGACACTCCGCCACCACACAGGGAATTTCACTGGAAGGAGAGAGCGAGAGATTTTGTTTTTGTCTGGAAGGAAGGACTTAAAATCCCTGTGTGGTGGCGGCGTGCCGTCCTCCCATCCCTCCCTTGGGTTGTACTTGTACTTTTAGCTTACTGGGAGAAAAGAGAGAGGGGGTTGTGCTCTCTAGGCCCCTAGGGGCCCTACGCGCGGCGTGAGAGCTCGGAAGCGAGCTTAGCACGGCGATCGAGGATGGCACGGTTCACCCCCTTCACCGAAGCTGGGTTGTATGTTTTCCCTATCATTGAAAGAAGCAGAGGGGTCTCCCGCGATTTCTGTCCGCCCCGAAAATTTGCCCAGGCACGATCGTTTTGGTCGGCCCCTGGCCCCCCTGGCGGCTCCACGCTTGGCCGGCGGATGCCGCAGGGTCCGCAGCAGCCTGCCAGCAGGCCTGAGCGGTGGCTTGCGATGCGAACCGGCTGCGCCGCTTCCTCGGCGCCGGGTGCTGCGAGCGTCGAGCGAGTCGCCGGTGAGCCAGCCGCCACAGCCTTACCTGCCGGTCCACACACTCCCAGGCGCACGGACGGACCCAGCGGCGTCGCGCACGCGTCTGAGCCACGCGTCGGAGATGCAATCAGACTCTGATTCCGGACTACCCAGCGTTCTGCTGCCCGTGGGCGGAATGTACTGTTGCGAGGCGCCGCTGGTCGGCGGCGCGCGCCTTCTCGCTGTGTCGGCGCGCCTGGCTGCGCTTTGTGGCGAGCGGTGTCCTCCAGTTCCCTTGCTACAGTTCCCTCGCTGGCGCATGTCCCTTTGAAGCCCGCGGTGCGGCGCCTCTCGGTGGGCCCACACGCCTCACTCCCACACACTCCCCGCTCTCGGCCCGGCCCAAGCTCACTCCACGGTGCGTCGTGATCGTGCTGGCAATGCGCCGCTGGCGCTCGTCAGCGCACACGGCCGTCGCGCTGCGTCCAGGCGCCAAGCGCACCAGTCACGTGCTGCCACCGACAGCGCCACACCACTGCATCACGTGCCGCGAGGAAAGCTGCGTCGCGTGAGTGGCGACTATCACTGCCGGCGGCTGGCGCCGGGTAGTGGTGTCGGGTTGACGCCCGTCGACAGTCAGAGAGAGGGTCTGTGTGTCGAGTATGTGTGTTTGTGGCGTAGATCCTCCCTCTTGGGAGAGAGAGATTGTTTGTTGTCTCTTGGTGTCTTGGGTGTGACGCTGCAAGTGTGGAACATGCTGCTCGTGCGCCGAGGTTCTGCAGATGAGTTAGTGAGCGGATTTTCTTCTTTTTGAGTTTTCTTCTTGGCCGTGCTGCAATCGCTTTGCCAAAGTCGATCGCAAGGTGGATCGAGCCGCCGCATGGCCGGGGCCGGCGCCTCGACCGTCCACGTGCCGCCTCTGCCGAAGAAGCTGCGGGCCGAACCACACGAGGAGGAGATCGGGCCGGGCAAGCCGTACGCAGATGCGGCCGCGTTCAACGCCGACCACAGCCGTTGGGAGCAGGAGCGCGATGCACGCGTGCAGCAGATGGCGGAGCGCCAGAGAGCACAGAAGAAGCTCCACGAGCAGACTCGAGGGGAGCGAGACCGCAGTGCACGCCAGCGGCCGGCCGACGACAATGTGCGGCGGGAGCAGCAGAGACAGCAGCAGCAGAGCGCAGTGCGCATGGAGTCTTTGACAACGCCGACATTCAAACTCTTCTTCCTGCTGGCCAATCTCACCCGGATGGTGGTGGACGAGTCGGCGAGTGGCGTGAAGGAGCGCCTGTGGAGCGTGTGGGAGGGGCTGCTTGGGCGACGGCCGCCATCGTCGGCGACCGTTGACTACGTTGCGATCGACAATCCACGGCTGACGCTCGGAGACCGCATATTAGACGACAATTTGCAGTCAAGCCAGCGCGTTGCAAAGCTCCTTGAAGCAGGCGTGGATAGGGACGATCTGCTTCGGACTTCTAAAATCGACTTTGTGTTCATAGGACGACCGTATGGCGAGAGTGGAAGGGGAGCGTGCGTGCAGCTGTACACTGACAATGCCGGCAGCCCAACCCGCGTGGAGTGCTATGACGGGCAGTGGGTATGGAACGGATCACGGCACAACTTCACCGGGAGGGGCCACGCAAAGTTCAGTGATGGGGAGTACAGCAACGGGGTGTGGTTCGAGTATGAATTGATGCAGGGAACTCGTGTACGCAACGGTCAGGAGGAGGTTGTGGAGCGCAGCGAGCGCGCAAAGAACTTCATCAAGCTTGGCCAGCCAGCCATGGCCAACTTTGTAGATCTCGACCATAAGAACGAGGAGGAGGAGATGGATGAGTGGCTCTGTACCTTTGTCTTCAATGACGACGGGCGAATATTGGACGACTGTGAACTCACAGATGCTTTGCTGCTTGAGTGGCGGGCCAGCTCAGAGTATCAAGACTTCCGTGCCTTTCACGAGGTTTACACCAAGCCGCTTTGGTGTGTGTCGGAAGAGCTCTACCGGACGCTGAGTGAGGACGTGATCGTGAAAAACAACCTCACGTGTGCGGGCTTCCCGCAGCTGCCCTACGAGTTTGCACGCGACGCGCTTTGGAGCCATCTTTGCGACAGCCACAGCCAGGCGCAGGAGCTTAAGGCCATGAGAGCTGAGCATGAGCGTCTGAAGTACAAGATCCCCGGCATCGAGTTCTGGGAGGGATTGTATCAGAAGAGGTCCCCCGCGTCCCGCAGACGGCTTTATGCAACTAACTACGAGCAGCTGCTTGAGGGTTGCAGACTAACACGAGATGGCCATGACCAGGCGTCCGAGCTGCCGGCCATGTATGCTTCAAAGGAACGTCTGGCTGGGCAAATCGACCGTCTGTCAGAGAAGATTGCAGATCAGGTTCGGCCAATATGGAAGGCGATGTCGCCCTTTGAGGTGCTGATGAACGCGCCGCTGTACAAATGCGACACTGGGAGCAACTACGACGAGCACTCGCTTCAACAATTTGCTCGCCAGGAACGATGCAGTCAGATTATCAAGTATTAAAATTAATTCTTTTTGAGCTCGGGCACGCGCCAGCTAGCTGACCTTTCCCTGCGCCCGCCCCGCCCCCATTGGGGGCGGGGGCCGCACGGGCCTCAACTCTAGTCTTTCTTTAAGGAAGGTGTGTTGCTAGCCGTCGCCCACCTTGGGCGTCTGCCTCTTCCTATCTCTCTTCGCAGTCCCTCTCCAATTCTCGCTGCAACGCTCGTTGTTGCGCAGCACATCGACTCGATTTCAAAAGCACGCATGGAGGCCGCGGTGGTCGTCTACTTGCTGCTGTGGTACGTCGGCAACTACTACTTCAACATCTTCAACAAGGCAGCTGGCATCGCGAGCGGTGGCGCGGCCTTTGCATTCACGCTCGCGTCGCTGCAGCTCGTCATCGGTTCCGGTTGGGTGGTGTCGCTCTGGGTGCTGGGCCTGCGACAGCGCCCGGCCCTCTCTGCCAGCCAGGCGCTGCGGCTGCTCCCGCTCGGACTCGTCACCGCCGTCGCGCACGGCAGCGCGATATACGCCAACCTCGCCGGCAGCCTCTCCTTCTCGCAAATCGTCAAGGCGGGCGAGCCGGCCTTCGCCGCGGCCGTCGGCTACGGCGTCTATCGCAACGGCGTCTCGTGGCGCAAGCTCTTGTGCCTCGTGCCGGTGATCGGAGGCATCGCCATCGCCTCTGCCACCGAACTCGACTACACACTCGCCTCG
>NW_005201361.1:0-9032 GCF_000372725.1 Emiliania huxleyi CCMP1516 | reverse complement strand
TGGTCCTTTTCAGGAGAGCCGTCTCAATCTGGGGGGCGCGGCCTCCGACAGCGTAGCTCCAGACGCCGGCGGAGGTGAGGAGGAGGAGGGAGCGGTAGGAGAGCGACCCCTCCCGCGCCAGCTGCACCACGTACCTATGCGAGGTGGTCCGAGAGGAGGCTCTGCAGACGCGGGTCTCCGCCCCGCTTGAGGGCGGCGAGAGGCGGCGGCGCACTCGTCTGACTCGTGCTGACCGCGCACGCTCACGAAACCGCCCGCCGCCCGCGACTGCAGCAGCACCCACCGGCACGGCGCGGCGGAGCGAGGGCTCGCCTCCGTGGGCGCGTCGCCGGCGCCGCCTCCGGACCACAGCTCGTCCTCGGCGTTTGCGCGGCTGGTGGGACTGAAGCTGCGCGCCTCGGTGAGCGCGGCGAGCAGGGCCGGGCCGACGCTCCGCACGACGAAGCGCGAGGTGGGCTCCGTCGGAGAGAAGGTGGTTGCCGCCAGCCAGCCGTCGGGCGCCACGGTGACGTAGCGCCCGCTCGACGCGCTCTGGATGACAACCTCGGGAGGTAGCGGCGACGACTCGCGCAGCGGGAGGAGCAGCCGCAGCAATACCGTCAGCGCGAGGCTGAGGAGAGGGCCGACGACCGAGCGGAGACGCAGCGCGACAGCCATCGCACAGAACAAATTTTGCGCCCTCGCACGGGAGCCGCCTAAGCGACTCCTCTCGAGGTTCTCGAGGTGGATATCCTTTGGCCGCGTTGGGTAGCGAGGATTGGTGTAACCCGAGCCACGGAGGCGTGTTTTCTGACGGCCGACCGTCAGTGCACGGAGTTGCCCCTTCTCCGACTGCCCCGGCTAGTTCACGGGTTTCGCGGGAGTGACCCCATGCGTCAAACCCGAGACCTAGCGCGGGTGGGTTGGAGGGGGCTCGCCCCGTTCCTCCCCATCGGGCCGCATGTGCGGCCACGCCTCGCAGATTCGTTTCTCGCGCCTGGGTCAGGCGCGCGGGGCATCCCCCGGGTCGCTCGACCAGCGATCCGAAGAGTGGCCGCTATGCGAAGGAAAGAGCGGGGCCCACGGGGTACGCCTCCGTCCGGCCCCCTCCGAGGGGGGAAGGGAATTGTGGGGTCCCCACGGGCGCCTCAGTTCGGCCCTCCCGAGGGGGGGGAGGGGAGCAAGGGGGTGGAGTACCGCCCCACTGGGGCACCCATCCCAGGCGTTCACGAATCGTACTTGTTCTCGGTCTTTCACATGGACCCCGCGGGCTCGGGGTTGATTGTGGGCAACGACGAATGGGCCGACTCCCTCTCAACCGAGATCTATGCCGATGCTTGCTCCTGAGACTGGCATATCTCGAGCGCGCCTGGACTGCAGCCCGGAAGTCACAGGAGGCGCAGCAAACAAGGGGCGCAGCGAAAGAAGGTGCAAAAACAAACACTCTCAGACGACTCGGGCAACGCGAACGCCAGCGGGCGACGCGCTTGCGGCGTGTGGGTGGGTGGTGCAGGTGCTCGAGTGCAAGGTGGGGCCTTGAGGGGTGGGGGCGCGTAGTCCGTAGAGAGATCTCCGTCGGGGTCTGCTCAATACATACAATAGAGTAACTCAACTCTTGTATAAGGTCGCGACGCGTGCGGGTAGGGAGGTGACCATCTAGCATCTTGCCTGTGTGCTGTGTGAAACGCTCGACCTCGAGTGTCGAGAGAGCCGACGCGCGCGCGAGAGGAGACGTTGCGGCTTAGGGATAAAAAGTTGCGCTGCTTGCTCGTCGATGAGGCTATAGCGTCATCTAGCATTCTTCCTTTTCTGTCCGAGATAGACAAGTGATCAGGGAATGCGACAATGTGCGAGAGAGGCCGAGCCGGTTGGCGCCGCCCCGCCGTCCGGCGATCTGCCAGCCTGTGGAGGCGTCGGCGCTCTCCTCAGAGGTAGTCAGGCGTGTACCGCGTGGGCGGCTTGAGCAGGGGCATGATGTGGCGCTCGAGGTAGGCGCCAGCTTGGTCGAGCAGCCTCTGCTGAGCCGGCGGCAGCGTCCCCCCGCTCCCCACGTACACCAGGAGCGCGCCGCTCGCCAGCACCCCCGCCCGCGCGATCGCAGCGCAGGAGCGGCCGATTGCGCGCCCTAGCGACTTCCGGCCACCGGCCGCGCGGTTCCAGCTGGACGGGACGCCCCTCGACGGGCGGCGTATCGAGTGCTCGAGGATGGCGGCAGCGCGCTGCGGGTTGAGGCGCTGCGCCTCCGCCTCAGAGTAGCCGAGCGCCATCAGCTCCGCCTTCATGCGCTGCGTCACCATGAATTGCATCGACGCGTCGCCGGCGCCTGCGCCGGTCGGCCGTGGCCGCGGGCTCTCGCCGAGCGCAGCAGCGGCCGGAGCCGGCAGGTCCAGCACGTCCGGGCCGTCCGCCGCGTCTGCCTCCTCGTCCAACCCCACCGTCTCGTAGCGCATCGGGCCCGGCGGCTTGGGTGCGGCCGAACCGGCGCTGAGGGCGATCAAGAAGAGCAGGGAGCACGCCATGGGAGTACGCGCGCACCGTGGATATGGCGCGCACTGGATGTGAGGAAGAAAAAAATTACAGCGGACCGTTCCTTGAAATCCCTAAATCTCGTTTATCTTTCGTGCGCGCTCTACATGTAAAGCGGATTTACAAAAGAAAAGAAATGCTTACAACACGTGGGAAACGCAAGGACCTGGTCTTCATGGCCGAGACGCAGCCGTCGTCGTGGCGCGAGCGCGCGCTTGCTGTGTGCATGGCGGCACACGACCGGCTGGGCGCCTCATGCCCGCAAGCGGTTCGCTCCGTGGCGTCGTCACCAGATCTGGTCTGCGCCATCATGTGGCACGTCTTCCCGTATGGCGCACCGCTCGTGGTCAAGGTGCAGTACGTCTGTCACTCTCTCAACATTGAACTGGACCAAACCCTCGTCGAGGCCGTGGCGCACGCCACCGATAAGCTGAAGCTCACCTCTGCTTTTGACGGCATGCCGGTCGAGCTGAAGGTCGACGCTTGCCTTGATATGTTGCTCGACAGAACATCGAACGCTCGACCGCCATCCACGCCGGATTTGCTGAGCTTGAAGGCCAAAGTGCAAGCAGAGATGGTCGCGAAAAGCGAGGCAGCGTGGAGTTTGATGCGGAGAGCAGACGCCACTGCTCATAGCGCTGCTGCAGTCCCTCAGGTGGTGCGCTCGGAGGGCAGCGCGGAAAGCATCCGCAGGTGGCTTCGCGAGCACTGCGTGAGATTCCCCGAGGACGCCATGCTGGCTGATCTTGAGGCCCTGGCAGCCGAGGAGAGGGCTGCGCTGGCAGAGGAGGCGGCGGCGATGGCGGAGTTCAACGCGTCAATGGCCACGCGTGGCCAGCCAACAGTTGTGAGTGCCATCTCGACGTCCGGCGCGAGCAGAACCGTGTTGGACGAAGCGCGTGCAGGCGAGGAGCTCGCGCGGCGTGAGCAGATGGAGGCGGCTCGGGAGGCCGACGCGCTCGCGGCAATGCCAGTTGCGACCGGAAGCCCAGCATCCGTCGAAGGACAAGGATTGACGGTGGTCGCCGAGGCTGTCTCCGTTGACGAGAAGCGGCCAAAGGGTGGCATCGCCGCGCTCATGAACACGATGCGCATCAGCTGACATCTACTGGACACTGACCCCTTCCCACTCCCTGCCATTCCCTGTGCCCCTGACGTCCTTCCCAAGATCCTTGCTTGCAAGGTGGGGACTCGTTCCTTCTCCGCGCCCCTACATTTTGCGTTTTCTTTCCGTGCTCGTGCCAGTTCGCGCCAGTCCCCAGTACGTGCGAGGACGCTGTGAAATTCTGTTTCTGTTGAGAAAGTCTTTTCTCGTGTGACTCTACTGTTAGTGCCAGTGTGCGCGCCAGTCCCGCCCAGAGTGATAAAACAATCTTTTTCCTTCATGCCCAAGCAGGACGGCCGTAACTAACAAACAAGCACGGCGGCCGACACGACCGACAGAGCGCGTGTTGCAGGGCTCACAAGCACAAGTTGCACAACACCGCGGCCCAAACTAGCGCACACGCCGCACAGTCGGAAAGACAGCGACCGAAAGTCAGAAGACAACGCTGGCGAGGCCCACACGAGAAGCAAAATGCGCAGCGAGGAGCCTGCTGCCAGTGACGCAGACGAGGAGGCGCTGCGAGGCTTGCGCTCCGAGCTCGCCAAGCGCGTCGCCGACCGGGAGGTCCCCAACCTCGGCCTGCTTCTTTCGCGGCGCGGCAGGATTGTGCTGGACGCCGCGGTGGGAGAGGCATCTGTAGGGCGGCCGCTCTCATCAGACTCGATCTTGCGGCTCTACTCGATGTCCAAGCCGCTGACGGCCGCCGGGGCCCTCATTCTAGTCGAGCAAGGCAAGCTGTCGCTCGAGGGCAAGGTCTCAGACTATCTGTCCTGCTGGGACGACGGCAAGGTGACCGTCAAGGCCGGCGATCATCACGTGCCCGCGGCGCGCGCCATCACGATCCGGGACCTGCTTTGCCACACGGCCGGCATCGCCGACTACGACGAAGTCGCGGCTCAGGGAGCGCACTTGCTGCCCCTGTCGAGCGATGCCGCGGGCGCGATGCCACCGACGGTGACATCACTGCACGAGTTTGCGACGCGGCTGAATGCGTTGCCCCTCGTGCATCAGCCCGGGAGCGCCTTCTCCTACTCCATGTCGATCGAGCTCCTCGGCGGTGTCCTCGAGGAGGTGAGCGGCCAGGCGCTCGGCCGCTTCCTCGAGGCGTCCCTCTTCGAGCCGCTCGGAATGCCCGACACGGGGTTCGAAATTCCCGAGCACGCCCTCGGACGGTTCACCCGATGCTACCGCGGCACGGGCCCCAACCGCTTCGAGGACGACGCCATGGTCGGCGCCTGCGACGCATCGACGCCGTGGCTGCGCGGCAAGCCGCAGGGCCAGAGACCGAGCGGCGGAGGCGGGCTCCTCTCGACCGCTCGCGACTTTCTCCGCTTTGCAGAGTGGCTGGCGACGGACGGGCGGCTGGATGGAGTGCCGGCGCTGCTGAGCCGCGAGAGCATGGCGGCGCTGAGGTCCGACCAGCTCCGCGGCATGGGCGCCGGCGCGGGACCCTGCTTTGACCCGTTCCAGAGCTTTGGCTTGCTCGGCGGAGTGGTCTGCTCTCCGGGCGAGGGCGGGGACTACCTCCCCGCCGGTGCCGCGTCGGGGATGGGCGCGACGGGCTGGGGAGGCGTCGCGGGCACCTTCTTCGCGGCCGACCCGGAGCACGGCCTCGCGCTGGTCCTCTACACGCAGGAGGTGAATTACTTCCTCTCCTCGCAATCGCTGCGGCTCTCGCTGTGCAAGCAGGCGCACGGCGTCTTCCCCGACTTGAGGCAGCGGCTGGAGGCCAGTCAGGCGCGCGAGGCATCGAAGCTCATGCTGTACACGGCGTGGGAGTGAGGCGGGGCGGGGCGGGAGGGGGGGGGGGGACGAAACCGATAACCGATAACCCCGTCCCGCCGCCCCCAGCCGTTTATATGCGCGGGGCCCGATGGCGTGGGACCTGGGACGAAGGGGTGGGACGGGCTTGTATGGGGATTGGCGGCCCGTCTTACACACCGCCCTTCCTCGCAGCGGCTCTTGCCTGTTCTGATCGAGTCTCTCACCAGCAAACACCATAAAGAAACACATGCGCGTGAGCAAACTCGGGGCACCCTCCCTCGCCCGCCCACACGCGCGCCCTCATGCCCGGCCGACCAAAAGCTGGCTCAGCCGCCTCCCGGCGCGGACACGCTTCAACGGCGGCTGCTGCGCCGCTCGCGCTGCCGAAAAAGATCCAAGCCGCGGCGAAGGACGGCAAGGCGGGCGTGGTGCAGACGTGGCTCGTCGGGGACGGGCAGGTTGATGCGACGTGCGTGCATCGCGGTGTGAGTGGCTGTACGCTCCTGGCGATCGCCGCCGCCGAAGGTCACAAGCAGCTGGTCGAGGTTCTGCTGAAGCGGGGCGCGAAGCCGGACGCGCAAAACAGCGTCGGCCTCACGGCGCTGATGGCCGCCGCCGGGATGGGGAAGGTGCAGGTGGTCGAGACGCTGCTGCAGCACGGCGCGGAGATCAACCTGCAGAGCAGTGAAGGTTGCACTGCGCTAACGTTGGCCGCCAACCGAGGCTACGAGCGCGTGGTCGACTTGCTTCTGCGGCACGGCGCAGAGGTTGACTTGCAGAAACAACGGCGGCTACATTGCGCTCGCGGGCGCAGCCTTCCACGGACATTCTGCCGTCGTGCTCCAGTTGCTGCGGGCGGGCGCAGACATGAAGCTGCGCACTGCGGCGGGCAAGACGGCGCTGCAGATCGCCAAAGAGACGGGCCACACCGAGTGCGTCGCCGCCGTCAAGACGTATCTCGGCGAGGTGGCGGCGGAGAGGCGCGACGCGGCGGCGGTCGAGGCGGGCGGCGCGGGGGCAGGCAGCGCTTCGGGCGGCAGCAGCGGGCCTGTTCCCGAGGAGGTCGGCGAGGCGGGCGGCGCAGGGGCGGACGGCGATGCCGCCTCGGGCAAGGGGGCAGCGGCGGCACCAACTGCCGCGTCCTCTTCTGGCGGCGTGGAGAGCGGAACGGGCGAGGACGCCGTCCCCGAGGAGGTCGTGGCGGCGGCTAAGCAAGGCGAAGAGGCGGCGGTGCTGGTGTGGCTCGACGGCGGCGGGCGGGTGGACGCGACTTTCACTGTTGAGGGTGTGAGCGGCATTACGCTGCTGATAGCCGCCGCCATCTTCGGCCACGAGTGGCTGGCCGCGATGCTGCTGCGGCACGGCGCAGAGATCAACCTGCAGGACAGCGAAGGCTTCACCGCGCTGATGTGGGCCGCCCGACAAGGCCACGAGCGGGTCTCCGAGCTGCTGCTGCAGCACGGCGCGGAGATCAACCTGCAGGACAATGCCGGCTGCACTGCGCTGATGTTCGCCGCTCTCAGGGACCACTCCGCCGTCCTGCTCTGCCTGCTGCGGGCGGGCGCCGACACGGAACTGCGCTCGGCGGGTGGACGCACAGCGCTGCAGATTGCCAAGGAGAAGGGCCACGCCGAGTGCGTGCGCGCCCTCGAGGAGCATGCGGCGGCCAAGGCGGCGGCCGAGGCGGTGGCCGAGAAGGCGGCGAAGGAGGCGGCGTGGGCTGCGGGGGCGGCGGAGAGGGCGGCGGAGCGGGCGGCGGCGGAGGCGGAGGCGGCGCGGCACGCCGAGGAGCTGCTGGCGGAGGTCGAGGCGGAGAAGCGCGGCAAGGGCAAGAAGGGGAAGAAGAAGAAGAAGGGCGGCGGGAGCGGCGGCGCTGGGCCGTCGCAGGATGCCGAGGCGCCGTCAGAGGCGGCTGCAGCCAAGCCCGCGAAGCTGGACAGGGAGGGGTTGATCAGGCTTCTCGAGACGCTCCACGAGGAGCGGATTCGGTACGGCATCACGGCGGAGACGTCGGTCGCGGGGTTGGCGGAGGCGTTGGGAGAGGAGGCCGAGGCGGCGAGTGAGGGAAGCGAGGAGGAGACGGCGGAGGCGGGTGAGGAGGCAGCTTGGGTGGCAGCGGAGGCGCGCCGGGAGGCGGAAGCCGAGGCGGACGCTCTGGCAGCGGCAGAGGAGGAGGCGGCCGCCGCGGCAGCGGCTGCTGCGGCGGCGGCTGCGGCGGTGGCTGCGGCGGCGGCTGCGGCGGCAGAGGTGGCGGAGGCAGCAGAGGCGGCACTGGCTGCCGTCAAGGCGAGGCGCGCGTCAGCGGCCGCCGCGAGGGCCAAGGCGGATGCCGACTAGCCGCGTGCAAGGAGAGCAACCAAGTACAGTACTGCTTCTGGCGCCGGCGCACGGATCGTGGTTGAAGAGGCATGTGCTGGGAAGAAGGTGGGTGCAGGGAGGGGGAGGGGTGTGAGCTCGCTGTCCCGTGGTCTTGTCTGTTCAGGGGGCTCCGCGATCTCCACCGCTGAAAAGGGGGAGAGGAAGGTGAGAGGACTTTTGTGGGAGAGGGGTGGAGCTCGCTGTCCCGTGGTGGTCAATTGTAAAGTGTTGTTCTGGCTTCTGGTTCTGCTTCACAGGGGGTCTCCGCGACGCGCGAGGCCGAGGGGGGACGAGCTCGCCTCCACGACACTTTCCTACACTTTTTACACCACCCACGCACCCACCCCCGTGTGTGATTTAATATGGTTCACTTCTGTACAGGACACACACACGTACTAGCTAGCACGTACTAACAGCTAAGCTACGACGTCATATGCATATGTACATTGGCATAGACAGAGACAAGAGACAGGGGCACAGTACCAGTCAGAGACAGAGACAGGGACAGGCCAGCGCCGACCAGCCGGTAGAGAGAGAGGCGGCTCGCCTCCGCTCTTCGCGAGCGACGATCGACGCGCCGGTGTAGAGAGCGCGCCCACACTCGTCACCGGGGCGGTGGGCCTCCATGTGGGCGCACGCGCACCATCGAGCTACGCCTCGCGCTCCGCCTTGTCCATCCGCGCGCGCGCCAAGCGCGCCTCGTACACCTCGCTCACCTTGGACAGGGGAGAAGGGGGGGGGGGGGGAGGGGGGTCATCCTCCGCTTGACGGGGGAGGGGGGAGGGGGGGGGAGGGAGAGGTGCGTCACATCCCTCCGCTGGATCTCGGCTGCATCTCGGGCACGGCACGAGGCTCGCCTTGGCGTCCTCCGAGACCTGCTCCGGCCGCGCCGCGGTCTCGCAGCAGGCCGAGTCCGCGCAGCAGTCGCCCGAGGGCCCGTGCACGAGCGCCACCTCGGCGTCGGTGTCGCCCGACTCGCGCTTCGCCTCCCCGTCCAGCAGGCCGTCCTTGTCGCTGTCCGGCACCGGGATGCGGAAGGTGTCTCCCGCGCGCATCCCCGGCGGGATCTGCACCGGGATGGTGCCGCCCGACGGCGTCCGCACCTGCAGCGGCACGCCCCGCCAGTCGTCCGGCATCGTGTCCGGCACCTTGACGGTCATGAGCAGCGGCGGTTCCTTGGCCTCCACGGCCTCGACCGCGTCTTCCTGCAGCGGCGCGAAGCCGACGGAAGGGATGCTCTTCGCGAGCCGGCTCATCTGCTCCGGGGCTAGAAAGGTGGGACGGGACAGGTGCTAGGAGG
>NW_005201362.1:0-9066 GCF_000372725.1 Emiliania huxleyi CCMP1516 | reverse complement strand
GTGGCCTCCGGACGGGCTCTGTTCGGGAGCCCGCCGGGCCGGCTGAGGCTGTGTGTCCGTCCACTGTGGACCAAGTGATGGCCTAGGAGCCCTGCACGGACGGTGTTTATGCTATATAACACCTAGGGACCGCCTGGGGTGGCCGGCGAGCCGCGCATCGGCCGACAATGTGCCGGTGTACGCGTTTCGGTCACACTCAGGGCCCGTTTTGCATGACCTGTTGAGCCCTGTGGAAATCTTGAAGATCCCCGTCGCACACCAAGATCGTGCAGGCGGGCGGGGACACACGCGTCCCACCATCGTCAGATTTTGACCGTTTTGATTTAGTGTGTCCCACACCGAGCAGGATACTACTTGAGGCGATTAGGTTTAGCGTTTAGGAGGAGCAGGGACCCGTGAAGAGGCGATCAGGGACCCGTGAGCGGATATGAAAAAGGTTCTGGTCGATGTTGTGGAGGACGCCGACCATCTCAGCGAGGTACTGCTCCATCGCACTGCCGCCGATGGCCGGAGACGCCGCCGCCGCGGTGGCGAGCGTGCCGGCGGCGGGGAGACCCAGCGCGCCGAGCGTGCGGCCGAGCGAGTCGACTGCGGGCGGCGCGCCGACGGCTCGCGTGCCGCCGCCCGGCTCGATGTAGATGCCTTTCTTCAGGTTCAGCACGACATTTCGGAAGCGCTGCGGATCGAGGAGGCCCTGCAGCATGCCAAAAGACGGGTCGACCCTCGGGTCGCCGCCGCCCATGGCGCCGCCCGTGCCCGCGGTCTCGATCGCGACCGAGGTGAGCACGTTCGGCACGAAGCAGCACCAGGCTGCGTACGCGGCTGGCTCGTTGATCATGATGTCCTGCACGTTGTTGATCGGGATGGTTTTCCTCGACTCGTTGATGTCGCAGCAGTCGAAGCGCCAGTCAGCCTTTCGCTTGCGCCGCACGATGTAGATGTTCTCCTTGGAGACGGCCACCCATCGGGAGTAGGCAAAGTCGGCAGCGTTGACGTCGGCCAAGGAGCAGGTGATCATGGTGCACGGTGCCGCGGGCGGAAACAGCACGGCGAGGCCCGTCATCTCGCACCGCTCCTTGTCGCTGAAGAATTGACGTGTGAGTTCATCGTCGAAGAAGAACTCCTCGAGGATTTCGTCGCTCGGCATCCACGGGCTGGCCGGATCGACCGAGAGCTGGATTCTGTCCGGGGGGGCGGGCCTCTTCGCCGGCACTGGCGCGATTTTATCCACCGACATTGTGTGTCCTCTGTCGCGGTCTGCGCCCTCAATTTGGAAAGTCTGGCCAGCAACGACGCCCGCTGGCACTTCCACCTCGTACTCCGCGCCGTTGGCCACGATCTTGATGCGCTGGCCGGCGCCCGCGCCCGCAGGGCACTCAACCTGCATGAGCCCCATCGCGAAGTAGCTCGGGTGCGCTGTGCGTACCTTACCGCCGCAGGCACGGTTGACGTACCGGCGGCTAAGGCCGAGTAGCCCGTGTTCACACAGCTCTGTGAACACCGGCGAGAGATTTTTTCTCTCGACGTTTCTTCTGCGAAGAAACGTTCAAACACTCGGTGTCGAAACACCTCTCCGACGCGCTCGACTATAGTCTGGGGACGATCGCCTTTTGTCGACTTTTGGGACGTCGTTTGAGATGCCGGCGAGAATTCCGTTTTTTTTCATTCGATCTGAGAGCGAGAGCCGCCCAGGGGGCCGCGCCTAACAGTTCACTCACGCAACTGAACCAACGAGCCCCTGGACACTGCCCGCTCGCTCTCCCCACCTACCTACCCAGAGCCGAGAGCCTCTCTCTGCCAGAGTAGAGCTGTCAAACGTTAAGAGCTGAACAGTGTTGCTAGTGTTAACAGTAACAACAGAACAACAGTGGGGCTCCCCAACAACAGTAGCTAACGTTAGGCCAGCTGAACAACAATAAGGAAGGCCTGGCACGGTGACCCACGACGATCTCCAGCGTCCAGTGCGGGTAATACCCGAAAATACCCGGGGAAAACCCCAGGTATTTTCGGGTTTTACCCGGGGTTTTTGGCATTTTCTGCTTGCTGACCACTGAACAACAGTAACAACAGTAACAAACAGTAACAGCTTGGGCTGGGGAGAACACTTGAACAACGTTGAGGATTTTCAGCCAACAATAGTGCAACTATTAGGCCCAAAGTTAACGTTTGACAGCTCTATCTGCCAGAGAGAGCGCACAGACGACAGAGGCCGGTTGTCAGAGGGTGGCCCGCCTCAATAATTATTGCCAATATAACCAATATCGACCCCCTGCCGCCTAAATAAATAAATAAAACGGTCAAACTCTGAGACCACCGCCGTCATCCGTGAAGCAGTGAGGACACGCCCGTGCCTGTACACGGACCGCCGGAGGACGGCAGACAGAGAGTGGGGGCGGGAGGTACTGGACCGGAGGACCTATTACGCCACACGCGGCCACACGAACGAGTGGGTGCGAGGACGGCTCGGCGAGGGGCTCACGGCGGGGTCGCACACGGCAGGGGTGACGGGGCCGCTGTGGAGCGATGTGGTCAGGGGAACAACGAGACATAAATGGGACAAGCGCCAGCGGATCAAGGATCAGCACGGCGAGCGCGAGATTGAATTCGCCGATGTGGATGATCACAACGTGGTGACAAAGACCGTCATGGGAGCGCGTGTGCGGCAGCAGGCGGGGGTGCCACACGGAGCGCATCACGAGAGGATTATGCGGGGAGAGGCGGGGAGAGATGCCCCGGGAGCCGCCACAAGGAGCGAACTCAGGGGCTGCCTCGTCTGTAAGGCCGCGAGGGACGCGGCGAGGAGGGCGGCACTAAAGCGAGACCCGCTGTGTCCGATCGTGCGGAAAGCCGCGCAGCAATGGACCGAGGAAGATGAGAACCCGCCTAGGGCGACAATGGCGCACTTGCTTAGCGGCGCCTGCCTGGGGAATAGGGAGCAGGCCAGACGGTTCCTCAGAGTAGCGCGAGCGCAGACGGGGACGGCGATCAGCAAAGTAGCCCAGGCGGCACCCGACTCCAAGGATACACTGAAGACGCTGAGGATAGCGCATGTCGCTGCGCTGAAGGGCTCACGCTATAGGGTGCTGGATGAGGACGGGTACGATGCACTAGCCCCAGCCGTCGGGGGGGTGTTGCCGGCGCTGGTAGATGATCTCTCGGAGAAGAGTCGGAGGGACCTTGGCGCCGGGGTTACGAGGAACTTGCAAGTCGTGGCCGAGGCGGCGACGGGAGCGGTGCAGAGGTGGATCCAGCTCAACGATGAGGCTACCGCGCGCATAATGAAGAGGGAGGAACACATTGAGTGGCTGAGGAAGCTCTTCGCTGGGTGGAAGGAGGCCCGGCCAGCCTTGAGGGAGTCGCGGAGGAGGAGGGATAACAGAGGTAACGAGGGGACAGGCCAACAGCCAGTGGGACGAACGAGGGACGCGACGGCGGCCCAAGCGGGAGGGAGCGGAGACAGTCGGCAGCGAGCGAAGTGGGTGAGACTGATGATGCTCCTTCGACTTAGGGAGCGGTTCAGCTGCTGGGCGGGCTTCAGGCTGGTGCTCACGCGAAAAGGAATCGACGCGATGTACAAAGCATACAACAAGAGGAGAAAGAAGAGGACGGACATCAGTGATGACGAAACAGAAGCTAGCGCAGACGAGGGCAGGGCAGACCCGGGGACGGCGGAGTCGGAGCAGACGGCATCGGCTGCCGAGGAAACGTTGGGAAGAGGCACGAGGAGGGCGGCGACCTCAACCGACTATGGAGGACCCGTCACCAGACGACGCAGGGCGGACGACGGGGAGGCGGAGCAGACGCGCAGGGCGAGACGAGGGAGGGAGCAGGATGTTGCGGAGATCAGCAGGAGGATGTACGACGAGATTAGGAGCAGCAGGGACCCGAGGGACCATGTGGAAGACGGCTAGTGCTAGTCCCCCATCGGGAGGACGACCCCGGCTAGTCGCCGACCACACCCACAAAGAACCCTGCACAAAGACCGCAGGGCGGGGACCTGTTCCTTTTTACCCATCTCCTAGTAGAGGTGTCCGTTTTATTTATTTATTTATTTGAGACGAAAGTGGAAAGAGAAAATCTCTCCAAGTCCCTGGCTGGATGAGGATGTGAGGTTACCGACTGCACTCCAAGTGCTCCAAGTAAGTGCTCCAAAAGTGCTCCAAGTGCTCTCTCTCTCTCTCTCTCTCTCTCTCTCTCTCTCTCTCTCTCTCTCTCTCTCTCTCTCTCTCTCTCTCTCTCTCTCTCTCTCTCTCTCTCTCTCTCTCTCTCTCTCTCTCTCTCTCTCTCTCTCTGAGACGAGATGGGATTTAGGGACATGTGTCCCCGCCCTGGCGCCTGGGCACGATCTTGCTTCACTTGGTTCTCCACCCGATCGCAGAATGGCGGCAGGTGGCGTGGACTGACGTACATACCGTCCACAAGACAATTTGACAAATCGTGCACGCAAAGGGGGCACTAGGAACCCCCACCCCTGTGCTTGCTGAATGCGCACCTACACCGCAGCGGCCCCACCGCCGGCCGCCGCGCCGAAGCCTGCGCCGAAAGGATGCTTCGCTGCCTCCGCGGCCTCGGCGGCGAGCAGCTCTCGCTCCTTGTTCTCGATGATGGCGTCCGCCTACAGACAGAGGCCGTCCGCGGGTATGATCCGGGAGCATCCCGAGGGCTCGCGCGAAGCAGGGGGGGCGCGCCTCGGCAGATCGCCATTCGGGCGCCCACTTCTCGCGCACGCGCGGAGGCTTCACCTCCTCCAAGTTGGTCGGTCGGAGCAGCACTGTCTCGAGGCTGCCCTCGACCTGCACGCCGTACCGACCCTTGTCCGCGTGCCAACACAGGATGGTGCCTCCGCAAGAGTTGAGCTCGGCGCGAGCTGACAGGCCATGTATTCGCACCTTGGCGTGCGGCTCGAGTGTTTCTGCAGGAGCGCCGCTGCTACGGAAGGGCGCTCTCTCGACATTCATGGGCCTCAGCGCGATCTGCTCGGTGCCGATTCGGACCGTGTAGCGCCTACCGCGGCCGCCAAAGGCTCAGAAGAGGCGGCGGGAGGGTGGGCGTGCGCTTGAGAGGATACGCACCCGTTCGCCTCGTCAAAGGAGGTCGCCTCGCCCACCTGGGAGTTTAGCTCGGGCCGGCGAAGCAGCCCGCTGACGACGACCCGCTCCCCGACCAAAGCCATGTCCGCGCGACTAGCTGGATGTCTCGCAGTCGGGCTAAGGCCGCGGTGTCGGGCACTCTCCGCCAAAGCTTGGGAGACCTCGAAAAGAATTTAAGAAAATAATTTTACGGTCAGCCTAACGGGAGGAAGCCGGGGAAGACGACACCGAGGAGGACGAACCAGTGGAAATCCCGCCGTCAGCTGTCACGATGCACCCGAAGGGGACCCCAGCGCCAGCATCAGCCGTGGAGGTACAAACAAGTGTCCGATGAGTGAGAGAGTGGACCTGAGCAACGATATGACTTGGCGGCAAATGATCGCAGTGGGCGTCAGAAGAGTCATCCTTGCGCGAGGAGAGCTCGATAAACTCGAGGGGCCAGGATATGCCGCGAGGAGGGCAGAGTTGCTTGCGCCGAGAGGCGAGAGCAAGGGATCGGCAGGCGGCGGCGTCGTCGCAGAACGAGGCAGAGGGGAGCGAAGCGGCAGAGGAGGAAGCGACAGGAGGGAGAACGACGAGAGTGGGACGACCGCGAGGTGGCATGAAGGTTGCAGCGAGAATCGGCGAGGGACTGCGAAGGGAGATAGAAAGAGGCAGACGACCAAGGATTAGGGTGGGCGACGGCTAGCACCACACTCCTCTCCTTAATGGGTTGTGTGTTTTCTTTCTTTCTTTTTTCGGGGCATCCCTCCCTTGGCTTGTCTGTTTTCTTTCTTTTACGGGGCACGGGACTTGGCGCGCACTGGCACTAACACGTGTTCGTGCCTCGAAAAGAACTGGGAGCACAAGGATTCGAAAGGGACAGCGTGGTTGTTCTCTCTACCTCCCCCTCTGGCGATCTAGCTCTTAGCATGACCTCCCCCCTCCATTTGCGCAGCAACACCTGAAAGCTCAAACTTTTAGGCCCTCCGAATTCGGACCGGAGCGTAGTGGAGTGGGCCCCGAGTTAAGGGCGACGGACGCTTGCCACATTTCTTGTTGGCTTCTAAAAATCTCTCTCTCTCTTGCGTCCTACATGTACATGTGCATGCGCATGTGCATGCACATGCACCTAGCCTCCAACAACGCCTCTCCCCGGCGCAGAGGGGCCTCCGGAGGGATGCTCAACCGCTTCACGCCACGCCGCTTGCGGCGGTCCTAATAAGCACTTGGAGCACTTGGAGTGCAGTCGGTAGCCTCACACCCAGGAAATTGCCCCTGGGGCATGTATGTATGTAGGAAGGTGAAGAACAGCCAGGCTCGGACTGGACACGAACGCGGTATGGGTGGACGCTGGACAGATGATGACGGCACGCACGAGCGACACACAGACACAAACAGGCTCACAAGACACACAGCCAGCGGGCTGCCACACACCCTGAGTAGGCGTACACACATAACTCAAGGCCACATCCTCCCTGTCGCCCCCCTCAGCACTCCAAGGTGCCAAGAGAACAAGCAAGGGCACAACAAACAACAGACGACAGGAAGTAACATGCGAGGCTAGAGCAGGCTTGCTCCACCTCTAGCAATCTCGCCGGCCGGCGAGGCACGGACGAGACCGTGTGTGGGGTCTAGTGAGGTGTCTATGGACGCCCTCCTCACAGGCTAGCTGCCTACTGCTAGCCCTATCTCGCACTCACGGGTGGTGACAATTCATTGTATCAGTGTATGCGAGCAGAGGCGCGTGTGCTAAATCTAGGCCGCACGTCGTGGCACTATGACGGAGGTAGACGTGCGGCCTAGACGTGCGGCCGCAGCGCGCCCGCCGCAGGCTCGGCGGTGCGCGCGTGTTAGCGAGAAAGTTGCGGTTAGAGCCATGCCCGACTTTTTCGAAGACGAGTCCCGCGCCACGGATGCCAGCCGTGACCGGCACACACTCGACGAGGACAGTCCGGCCTACGGGAACGTGTCGCGCGCCGGCGACGGTTGGGATGCGGCGTGGTGGTTTCGTGTACGAAGCGAAGATGGCACGACCACCGCCCTGCATCGCAGACCGGGCAAGGAGGGGCCTGCTCCCGTTCCGCGAGAGGAACAGGAGGTCTCCCCCCCTCCCCCGGCCTGAGCAGCTACGGGTGGAAGGCAGCCCCTTGAGTCGAGGGCGGCGCGACCACTGCCGAGCTCCAACAGCCAAAGGCCTGGGCGTCTGCTGATGGTCGCGCCGCCCCGCTCCGCGCCGCCCGCCGCCGCGCCGCGCCGCCGCCCTCTAATTATTAATTCATTAATAACTAATAATTATTATTACCCACCCGCCGCCGCGCCGCCCCGCCCTGCGCCGCCCGCTGCCTCGCCGCGCCGCCGCCTCGCGCCGCCCGCCGCCGCGCCGCGCCGCCGCCCGATGATTAATAATTAATAAATAATACTCGATCATTAATAATGTGTGTGTGTGTGCGTGTGTGTGTGTGTTTGTTTGCGCGATGGCAGGGAAGGGCAGGGCAGGCACGAGCCGCAAGTGGCGTCGGCGACGCGGCGAGGACACGATGGTGACGCCCACAGCGCAGCGTGCGCGGCAGCAGTGCCGCCGGCGGCCCCACGCCGCATCAGCTGCGCTCTGAGTGAGTCAGGCTGCGCTGCACAGCCTGCTGAGCACGTTCCCGACGAGCGTCGCGCCACGCGGGTCCGCCGCAGGCGACGCGGGCGGCGAGCCGATGCGCGTGTCGTAGGCGAGGCAGCGCTGGCGAAGCGAGGCGGCCGGCGCCGGCCCCCGGAGGCGGTTGCAGCGAGAGCAGCGAGGTAAAAGACACTGTTGAAAGGGTGGGGAGCGGCCTGCCGTCGAGCAGCACGCCGCGCAAGCCCGCTGCCGGCGACCCGATCGAGAGCTCGTAGTCATGGAACTATTCAGCGCGCCATCGCGCCCGAGGCAGCCCGCCCTGGCTCTGTAGGCCTTCCCAGACAGCTTGGCGAGGCTGTACAGAAGGCCCAGAGCATGCTGGGCAGGCTCCCGTCGAGCGACGAGCCATGCTGGCTCCTCGCGGGCGGCGAGCTCGAAGACCCGCTCGGAGCTTCGCCCAGCCCGGCGAGCCCGCCCGCACGCCCGCGGCCGCAGACATGTACAGGCACGCCTCGGCGCCGCGAGAGCAGCCGGTCGACGTCGGCACCAAGCGCGCGGCCGCCGGGCGCCTCCGAACCGACA
Organism: Emiliania huxleyi CCMP1516; assembly: GCF_000372725.1. Classification (NCBI taxonomy): domain Eukaryota; phylum Haptophyta; order Isochrysidales; family Noelaerhabdaceae; genus Emiliania; species Emiliania huxleyi. The sequence goes on along the minus strand of NW_005201362.1, from coordinate 804 downwards.
GGGGCGCCGCGGCAGTAGAGAGCACTCCACTCACATACAATTGTACCGCGACCGTTTTTCTGGTCCCCGGGTGGCCTTGCGGAGGGCGGCTTGGCGCAAGGGCGGCGACCGCGAAGTCAAGTGCTCAACAAGTGCTGGAGCTCCAGCGATGGTGGTCGAGAACGCACCAAAGGCCAACGTCAAAGCGCGCATGCAGGCGCTGCAGGGCGCCGGCGACGTCAAGGATCAGCCTCCGGCCGGCGAAGAGGTTGTCACGGGCTGGCTCAAGAAGGCGGGAACCGGTGTCCTGGCATCCCGCGAGTACAATCGCTACTGCGTGCTGTACGCCGGCAAGCCCATGCATGGGTTTGCACCCACTCTGCTCTACTTTGAGGACGAGGCGCGCTCCAAGCCCAAGGGACAGACATTGCTGGCTGACGGCACCGCAGTCGAGCAGTCGGGCCTCACTGTGCGGCTCTCTCAGGCGGGCAACAAGGTGCTCGTAAAGCTGACCGCCACGACGACAGGCGATGCGGACCACTGGCGCTCGAGCCTGAATGGGGTGCTGGGCCTCGAGACCGACACGACGCCCAGCCGCGTCGAAAAGGTGGCCACGCCGCCACCTGCCAAGCTACCTGCCGCCGTACCGCCGCCGGCCAAGCCGCAAGCCAAGCCGGCCCGAGCCGACCGGCTCTCAGTCGAGAAGGCGATGGAGACGGCGCGGCTCGAGGCGGAGCGACGCATCTCGCAGGCGAGTGAGGCTGCCGAGGCGGAGGCGAGCGAGCTGCTCGCATCCGGTCGCACCTCGCAGGCCGAGACCCTACG
>NW_005201363.1:10763-13242 GCF_000372725.1 Emiliania huxleyi CCMP1516 | reverse complement strand
GTGACACACCCCTCCCAGCCGGCAGTCTGCTTCTCTCAGGCGCGCTGCAGTCCCTTACGCTGGCTCCTGGACGGCCTCGCGTGACACACCCCTCCCAGCCGGCAGTCTGCTTCTCTCAGGCGCGCTGCAGTCCCTTCCGCTGGCTCCTGGACTGCCTCGCGTGACACACCCCTCCCAGCCGGGCAGTCTGCTTCTCTCAGGCGCGCTGCAGTCCCTTCCGCTGGCTCCTGGACGGCCTCGCGTGACACACCCCTCCCAGCCGGCAGTCTGCTTCTCTCAGGCGCGCTGCAGTCCCTTCCGCTGGCTCCTGGACGGCCTCGCGTGACACACCCCTCCCAGCCGGCAGTCTGCTTCTCTCAGGCGCGCTGCAGTCCCTTCCGCTGGCTCCTGGACGGCCTCGCGTGACACACCCCTCCCAGCCGGCAGTCTGCTTCTCTCAGGCGCGCTGCAGTCCCTTCCGCTGGCTCCTGGACGGCCTCGCGTCACACATCCCTCCCAGCCGGCAGTCTGCCTTCTCTCAGGCGCGCTGCAGTCCCTTCCGCTGGCTCCTGGACGGCCTCGCGTGACACACCCCTCCCAGCCGGCAGTCTGCTTCTCTCAGGCGCGCTGCAGTCCCTTCCGCTGGCTCCTGGACGGCCTCGCGTCACACATCCCTCCCAGCCGGCAGTCTGCTTCTCTCAGGCGCGCTGCAGTCCCTTCCGCTGGCTCCTGGACGGCCTCGCGTGACACACCCCTCCCAGCTGGCAGTCTGCTTCTCTCAGGCGCGCTGCAGTCCCTTCCGCTGGCTCCTGGACGGCCTCGCGTCACACACCCCTCCCAGCTGGCAGTCTGCTTCTCTCAGGCGCGCTGCAGTCCCTTCCGCTGGCTCCTGGACGGCCTCGCGTGACACACCCCTCCCAGCCGGCAGTCTGCTTCTCTCAGGCGCGCTGCAGTCCCTTCCGCTGGCTCCTGGACGGCCTCGCGTCACACATCCCTCCCAGCTGGCAGTCTGCTTCTCTCAGGCGCGCTGCAGTCCCTTCCGCTGGCTCCTGGACGGCCTCGCGTGACACACCCCTCCCAGCCGGCAGTCTGCTTCTCTCAGGCGCGCTGCAGTCCCTTCCGCTGGCTCCTGGACGGCCTCGCGTCACACACCCCTCCCAGCTGGCAGTCTGCTTCTCTCAGGCGCGCTGCAGTCCCTTCCGCTGGCTCCTGGACGGCCTCGCGTCACACACCCCTCCCAGCTGGCAGTCTGCTTCTCTCAGGCGCGCTGCAGTCCCTTCCGCTGGCTCCTGGACGGCCTCGCGTCACACATCCCTCCCAGCCGGCAGTCTGCTTCTCTCAGGCGCGCTGCAGTCCCTTCCGCTGGCTCCTGGACGGCCTCGCGTCACACACCCCTCCCAGCTGGCAGTCTGCTTCTCTCAGGCGCGCTGCAGTCCCTTCCGCTGGCTCCTGGACGGCCTCGCGTCACACACCCCTCCCAGCTGGCAGTCTGCTTCTCTCAGGCGCGCTGCAGTCCCTTCCGCTGGCTCCTGGACGGCCTCGCGTCACACACCCCTCCCAGCTGGCAGTCTGCTTCTCTCAGGCGCGCTGCAGTCCCTTCCGCTGGCTCCTGGACGGCCTCGCGTCACACACCCCTCCCAGCTGGCAGTCTGCTTCTCTCAGGCGCGCTGCAGTCCCTTCCGCTGGCTCCTGGACGGCCTCGCGTCACACATCCCTCCCAGCCGGCAGTCTGCCTTCTCTCAGGCGCGCTGCAGTCCCTTCCGCTGGCTCCTGGACGGCCTCGCGTCACACACCCCTCCCAGCCGGCAGTCTGCTTCTCTCAGGCGCGCTGCAGTCCCTTCCGCTGGCTCCTGGACGGCCTCGCGTCACACACCCCTCCCAGCTGGCAGTCTGCTTCTCTCAGGCGCGCTGCAGTCCCTTCCGCTGGCTCCTGGACGGCCTCGCGTGACACACCCCTCCCAGCCGGCAGTCTGCTTCTCTCAGGCGCGCTGCAGTCCCTTCCGCTGGCTCCTGGACGGCCTCGCGTCACACACCCCTCCCAGCTGGCAGTCTGCTTCTCTCAGGCGCGCTGCAGTCCCTTCCGCTGGCTCCTGGACGGCCTCGCGTCACACATCCCTCCCAGCCGGCAGTCTGCCTTCTCTCAGGCGCGCTGCAGTCCCTTCCGCTGGCTCCTGGACGGCCTCGCGTCACACATCCCTCCCAGCCGGCAGTCTGCTTCTCTCAGGCGCGCTGCAGTCCCTTCCGCTGGCTCCTGGACGGCCTCGCGTCACACACCCCTCCCAGCTGGCAGTCTGCTTCTCTCAGGCGCGCTGCAGTCCCTTCCGCTGGCTCCTGGACGGCCTCGCGTCACACACCCCTCCCAGCTGGCAGTCTGCTTCTCTCAGGCGCGCTGCAGTCCCTTCCGCTGGCTCCTGGACGGCCTCGCGTCACACACCCCTCCCAGCTGGCAGTCTGCTTCTCTCAGGCGCGCTGCAGTCCCTTCCGCTGGCTCCTGGACGGC
>NW_005201363.1:3496-8419 GCF_000372725.1 Emiliania huxleyi CCMP1516 | reverse complement strand
CCTCCCGCACAGCGGTGGGTCGCGTGTTGCGAACGGCGTCTCTTCACAGCCGCAAGCCGTGAACAGGTGCGGCGTCTGCCGCGCGCGAGGGACGCGGCCGCAGTGCGAAGCGTCGCCAGGCTGGCTGCGCCGCCCGCCGCCGTGGAGGTTTGCTTTGCGGCCCTCGGCAGCACGCTGGTGGTTGGCGGGGGGGCGACGTGCGCTGCCTCGTGGCGCTACTGCGGCGCAGTGGCTGCGGCGGACGCGGGCGAGGAGGAGGAGGAGGAGGAGGAGCGGCGGCCGAAGAAGGAGAAGAAGAAGAAGCGGCAGGCGACCAAGGAGTTCAAGGGCTCGCGGCAGGCACGGATGGCGTGATCGTGAGTCTGAGTGCCTCAGCCGCTCAGGCCGCAGGGGCGAGGGGGACCACAGCGACGAGCTAAGGTAAGGTAAGGGGAAAAACTTCGTCACTCCTTGGGAACGAGCCGCGTGCTTTTGCACCTGCGTGCCCCACCCTCTTACAGCCGGGCCGCCTGAGAGTTTTACTGACGAGTTTCTCGTAGCTTCACTGCCTGATAGCCTAAAAATAAATAAATAAAAACGGTCAAACTCTGAGACGAGATGGGATTTAGGGACATGTGTCCCCGCCCTGCACGATCTTGGTGTGAGGGATCTTCAATCTGATAGCCTAACGGATAGCCGTATATAGTACCATTTTATTGGTTTAGTACCAACGCCACGCTACGTTCTAGGGACGCAGAGCGCGCGCTGAGAGACCACACACATCGCTGTTGCGCGGGGCGGCAAGTGTTGCTAGTGTTAACAGTAACAACAGAACAACAGTGGGGCTCCCCAACAACAGTAGCTAACGTTAGGCCGGCTGAACAACAATACATGTAAGGGAGGCCTGGCAGTGACCCACGACGATCTCCAGCGTCCAGTGCGGGTAATACCCGAAAATACCCCGGGAAACCCAGGTATTTCTCGGTGTCCAAAGCCCCCAAAACCTATCCAGATTGCTTACTATAGATCGAAGCTAGAGGCGGTGGTCTTCATGTGGGTGCCAGCACACGTGGGAATAGCCTGCAACGCATACGCCGACGCGGTGGCGACAGCACACCTCGGGGATAACGACACGGAGGACGCCTCGAAAGTGGTGCGGGACGCGGTGCGGACGCGGCCATGCATGTACACGGTGCGAAGGGAGGCGGCAGAGAACACAGAGAAGAGGGAGATAGTGGACCGACGGACGTACGGACACATGTGTAAGAGCGCGCACGAGTGGGTGTGCGAGCAATATCGAAAGACATGAAGGTCGTGTCCGAGGAGGCCACCGGCCAAAGGTATCTATCGGTCACATGGCTTGAAGGTCCGATACTGGAAGCCCATAGGCACCTACAGGAGAGAGCAGAGAGAGAGAGAGAGAGAGAGAGAGAGAGAGAGAGAGAGAGAGAGAGAGAGAGAGAGAGAGAGAGAGAGAGAGAGAGAGAGAGAGAGAGAGAGAGAGAGAGCAGAGAGAGCAGAGAGAGAGAGAGAGAGAGAGAGAGAGAGAGAGAGAGAGAGAGAGAGAGAGAGAGAGAGAGAGAGAGAGAGAGAGAGAGAGAGAGAGAGAGAGAGAGAGAGAGAGAGAGAGAGAGAGAGAGAGAGAGAGAGAGAGAGTTGCACACGGCGCACCCAGCACGTGGTGCGGCCACTCCCACGCCGACGGGGGCGCACGGTGATGTTTGCTCTTGATTTGCTCGCAAAATTGGAGATAAGTTTGCAGGCACGTTACGGATTCCGGGTGACACAGGTTAGAATCCGCGGACCCTTAAGGGGCCTAGAGAGCACCCCCCCCCCCCCCCCCCCCCTTTTCCTTTTTTCCCAGGGGCGCCATTGGTGCGGCCGCGAGGGGGGTAAGCGGGATGGGGAAGGGAGTGGGGGGCGCCCAGTAGGGCGCCGGCACCCCAGCGTAGAGGGCCTCGTGTAGCCCTCCTTGGCGGAGAACTCCAGCGGAGGTGTGCCAACGCTCGACGACGCGCAGGCAGGTGAGCAGCAGCCGGTTGCCCGGCGTGCACCGGGACTCCCTCTCTCAACGCCGACTGTATTCGGGTGGCGACTGAACGGTGATGTCGAGCGAGCGGCTGTCCGCCACTCTGAATTCGCGCTTTCGGGGAACCGGTGCACTGGTGCATCAGGACGATGGGTTGGGCACTCTTCTCGAAGCTCTCATGTCTGCACGGCGTGTTTCTGCCGGCTTTGTCTCCGGCTCGCTGATCAATACCAAGGTGCCTCGTCGGCTTGACGGCAGGCTCCCACTGTTCAACGACCAACGGGGTGGCGTTGTGCTGTCGCCTTCTGTGCGCCCGCTGTGCAGTTTCGCGTTGGATGGTGGCACTGGTGCACGGAGGTGTGGCAATCACTCCTCGTCGGGGTGCGTCCCAGGGTGCTGGACTGCCTGCAGCGGCTTCGAAAGACGACTCCCGCCCGACGACCAGCCGCGTCGGTGCGTGGCCCCCGAGCCTGACTGGTGCGAAGATCCAGCTGGGCCCCAGATGCTTACCGGCCAAAGGTCGCAGCGGACGGGGCACGAGCAGTGTGCATATCCGCCGGATGGGCTGGCACGCATGTTGCGCATGCAACGGCGGCTTGGTCGCGCCCGTGTTGCGGCCGCGCGCCCGCGCGAATATCTGGCTCTTCACAACGAGGTTGTTGTCGACGCCCGGGACCTGCAGCTTCCCGGCGTCATCGAGGCGGCCTTCTGTGTCTTGCTTGATACCGTCCCCTCCGTGCGCCCTGTGTGCTCTGCGTGGGTTGAGCGAGTGTCCTCAGCCTTCAGGGAACGCTTTGGATTCGTGCTGCCGCTCCTACTGCTCAATTCAACCGTCAACTGCTCGACGCCCTTCATGCCTGCAGCGCCGGCCGCTGCATCGCTCATTGCGCAGAGGCACAGCGCAGAATCGTTGCAGGCGGTCGCTTCCGTCGCGACGCCGCGCGCGTTCGCGTGCGCGTGCGGGGAGCAAGGCGTTTATTCAGCCAAGCTGCGGCCACAACGAATGGATCGGCCGAATTTCCCCGAGCGTGACAAGCGCCCGCCCGCGCCGGGCACGCACGCGCTTCACAACGTGCTCGTGCAGCCCTTCTGCGATGGGGAGCTTGCGCAGTGCACGCTCACGCCAGCGGCGGAGTCGCCGCCTATTGGCAAATTTGTGGCAGCGGCGAATGCGAGTGCCGCCACTGGCTTCGCGATGCCGAAGATTGCGTGGTGCTTGACGGGGCTGCTGCGTTCCTTCTTTGCCGAGAGCGTGCACACGAGCCTCATGCACCACGTCATCCTTCCAACGGACCCGAGTGCCAGGCTCTTCTTTGCCGTCGAGGATGATCAGCACGCTGGCGCGCACAGGTGCAATGGCAGCAGCAGCAGCCTCAGCGCGGCCAGTCGCGTGCGAGCCTTCTTGAAGCGCAACCCCGTGTGGGGCACTCGTGCCGTGCACGTCGAGGATGCGCCTCTGACTGGCAAGTTCGTCGACGCCAACCCACAGTGCACCACCAACGCGTCCCTATTAGGCAGAGATGACAGGACACGGATGCAAATCGGGCGTTGGTGGCAATGTTTTGAGGCGGTGAAAGAGTACGAGCGGAGCCACAGCATGCGGTTCGAGTGGGTCGGCCGTCTTCGGCTGGACACGGCTTTCGGGGCAGCGCTATCTTCAAGACTCAGCCTGAACAGCGTCTACTTGTCCTGGCCGATTCCACCGAGCTGGATGCCTGCGCAGGATTGGCTCTTCCTCGTCCCACGCTCGCACGCGCCCGCAGCCTTTCAGCTGATGGCAAAGTATCGGCGCTGTCGAGGGACGGAGTTTGAGGAGTCTCTCTTGAGCAGCCATCCTCTGCGTTCTCGCGCCGCGGATGGGCTCTTGATCCGTGCGCTACAGCTTAGCCACACGTGGGGTGTATGTCCACGTGCGGGATCGGGGTGTTCGCAACCGCTGCAGCTGGTGATGGTCGAGATGCCTGGTGTCATCGTGAGCACCGGAAGGGGCTACTATTGCGACAAGCGGATAGGTCACGCCTTCTCCGGCTATTTCCGTCTCCAGAGTGACTGCGAGGCCGCAGCCGAAGCATTCACTTGTGGTATTAATCAGTGACTTCTGCGCCACGCGCACACGAGCACGACGTGGAGCACGGCGAGATGCGCGGTTAGCACCGCGCGGGCGCTCGGCTCGCAGTGGCGGCGGTGGCGACGCGCCGCTCGCCTTTCCCGCAGGTCCGGGGAGCTTCAGTCCCCGGCAACTATCGAGGATTCTTTACCGAGAGTTGATTTTGTTAAACTAAATAAAAGTATAGCTCCACACAGGTCGCTGCGAAAATTAACGAGAGACTTGCGAACGAATTTTACAACTCCCTCGCACCTCTCTTGGCATGATGACAAGGATGCGTGTGAAATCGCGCTCTACATCGCTCTACATCGCTCTATACATCGGCGGGACTCACCTCGTCACCCGCTGGCTGGCCCCCTGTGTGTGTGTGTGTCTACACTCCCACTCTCTCGCTCCCGTCGCTGTCCCTCCCCCCCCCATCCCCCCCCCAAAGCAGAGAACCCTGCACATCATCCGTTTTTACTTTACTTTCGTTGGCGGGTGTCGTGTGGCCCGTGTGTGCTGCCTCCGCAAAGCAGGTGCCGCGGTCCCACTGTGTGCGGAGACGGGCGAGTGTGTAGAGTGTGCTGCACTCAATGTTTTCCTGTGCAGCCTTAGTGGGTCCATCGAGGTCTCTGCCCCCCCCCCCCCCTCCCCGGGGAAAAGGCTGAAGCGAGCCATCCTCGACCGCCGAGCGACATGCAAAGCTCGGTTCCGAGCTCTGACGCCGCGCGTAGGGCCCTTAGGGGCCTAGAAAACACAACACCCCTTCTCCTTTCTCTCCCAGTAAGCTAGAGGTACGGCACGTACACTGAGAGTACTTTGATTG
>NW_005201363.1:0-1675 GCF_000372725.1 Emiliania huxleyi CCMP1516 | reverse complement strand
CGACCTGCGTGCTGGGCGACCTCGCCGACGGCGGCGGCGCGTGGGCGGCTGCGCTGCGCGGCGCGGACGCCGTCGTCCACTTCTCCGCCGTCAACCCCTACCCGAACGCGAGCTGGGAGGAGAGCGCCGCCTCGATGCTGCACACCTTCAACGTGCTGCTGCTCGCGGAGCGCGCAGGCGTGCGGCGCGTGGTGCTCGCGTCGTCGAACCACGTCATGGGCGGGTACAAGGAGAAGCGCTCTCACGGCCTCGTCCGCCCAGCCGACCCGCCCGCCTGCGGCACGCCGCTGCGCGACCCGGTCCTCGCGGCGTCGGGGGACGCGGTCGCCTGTTTCTTGTTTAGCCGCGGTGTCTCTTTTGTAGGCGCACCTCGCTGCGTCCGGGGACGCGGTCGCCTACGCGGTCGCCAAGCTCACGGGCGAACAGCTATGCACGTCGCGGTGTACTTTTGTCGTCGGGGTTCTGTTTTAGCGCGGCCTTTCCTTTTAGGCGAGCAGCTCTGCAAGTCGCTTGCGGCAACGCGGCGCGGCCTGCTGCCCGGCCCGTCCTACTACATGCTGCGGATCGGTGTGTGCCCCCAGAAGCGGAGTCTTTGTTCCACCCAGCGCTTCCAGCCGTGTTCCAACCGTTTCCAACCAGCGCTCGAGAGGACACGGATTCCGCCGTGTGCAGATGGATCCCGCTGTTCATTGATTCGCGGCCCCTCGAATTCGCGCGTTGCACCGAGTACACGGCACGAGACCGCACTGCCGCCCTGATTGTGGCGATCCCATGACGTATTCCCGTCCCGAGAGGATTGCATCCTTCCATGATTATTGACAATGATTCTATTAGGCTGGTGCCAGCCCGGCGAGAATCTGCCAGCCACGCTGTCCGCCGCCGGAGTGCCGCCCGAGTTCCCGATCCTAGAATTCAGCAAAAGCACACAGCAGACAGGCTCGACACAGGTGCGGAGTGGCGCGTGCTAGCACTAACACAGGCAAACCACCGGAGCCGGCTAAGCGACTCCGTTAAGATCCCAGAAGCAGAATACGTGTACCCCAACGAGCGCTCGAGAGGACACGTCTCCAGTCGTGTTCAGCCGTATTCAGCCGTGTTCACTGCATTCGCCTCTTTCGTATGCACGCGTGCTCTGGATACACTGCCCAGTGCCATTTGCCCTGAGGTTCGTTTTGCCGCGTAGGTTCCAGACACAGGGCGTCGGCGGCGAGGCGGCCGCCGCCGAAGCGGAGGACGTGGACGGCGATTGGTTCACGGGCATGTGGCTGTCGAACCGCGATTTCTTGTCGTATTTCGAGGCGGCGCTGCGCGCTCCGGCGCCCTCGGCCGGCGAGGCTGTCCCCGCCGGCCATTCGCCTTCATTGGCGCGGCTCTTCATTTCCTCGTAGGCGCCTCCCTCCGGCGAGGCTGTCCTCGTCAACGCGATGTCCAACAACACCGGCATGCGCTGGTCGCTCGAAGAGACGGTCGCCGCGCTCGGCGTCGCCGCGCAGGACGACGCGCGCAGGCCGTGAGCAGCTGGGCGAGCTCTGGCGTACGTTAGGGGTTTGGTCGCGCATGCCGTTAGAGTGCCACACGCACGCGGTCTTACCGGTCTGTCGGTGCCGCGCGGCGCTGAAATGCATTTCCATGACCGGTAAAAGAGAGCGAAGATAACCCGCATTTTTTCGACGCG
>NW_005201364.1:5391-9217 GCF_000372725.1 Emiliania huxleyi CCMP1516 | reverse complement strand
AATGCGCACCTGCGCGCGCAAGAGAGGCGGCTCGGAGCGAGGGGACGGATTGGGCAGAGGGCCAGGCGGCGGCTCCGCTCGTGCGCCTTCTCCTCAAAGCCACCCGACGAGGAGCCGCCGCCGCCGGCCTCCTCCTTGTGGTCCTTCATCATCTCCTCGTCCTCCTCCTTCTCGGTCTTGCGCTTCCGGTGCCGCGCCTTGGCCGACGCGTCCGCCTCCTTGGCAAGGCCAAAGTGCTTGAACAGGTCCGACTGCCCGAGCAGGAAGTTGAGCCGCTGCTTGGCCGACTTGGCCTAAGTCGACAAGGCGCGCACAGCATGAGAAAGACCGGGTGACGTGTTGCGGGTGACGTGTGCGCCCGCTCCGCGCGGCGCAGGCCTTGTCGCTCTCAATCTCCTTGTTCTGCGCGACGAGCGTCTGCTCGGCCTGGGTGAGCACCTTGGCCTTGCGCTCTTTCTTAGGCGCCGCCGCCCGCTCCTCCACCTCCTCCTGCAGCCGCTGCCGCTTCTCCGCGCGCTCCAGCTCGCGGTCTGACGGGCCAGACGCCGCAGAGGCGATCCGCGCCTTTTCGGCAGCATCCTCGGCGTTGAGCCCCGCCTGGTAGGTGGCCATCTCGCGGTCGTGGCGCACGCGGTCGTCGGCCGCCTGCCTCTCCCACCGCGACCGGTCCGTCACCTCCCCCCACCGCTCGCCGATCACTTTGGAGAGGGTCGAAGTGTCTGTAGCGCCGACCTCCTGCGAGATGGCGTCGCGGTTCTCGCGCGCGAAGCACATGTAGGCGGAGAGCGCCTGCGGCGACAGGCGCGCGTCAGCGCCGCGGCCGGCTCACGCGAGCGGCGGGGCGAGCTCTCAGCCGCACACCGCTTTCGGCTTTGCCAGCGCCAGCACGTCCGCCTCGCCGACCTCAAACTCCAGCGCGATGGTCTTTGCGCTCTGCTTGTCAGCGAGCATGCCGCGGATGCGCTGCTTCTCGGCGTAGGAAAGCGTCATGGCGGCGGCGGAGGAGAAGGGGAGAGGGTCCAGTCAGCAGGCTGGCAGAAGACCGCTGATGCTTTGCTCGCGCCAAGCCCGAAAAGCCGCCCGTGTTTTTCTTCTTTCTCGTCTCGTACTTCCCCCCACAGGCCACGCCACGGCAGAAGACACCTCTTGACCGCTGCCAGGCAGGCAGCCCAACACAGTCCAACACACTACCAAGTATTCTTAGCTTCAAGCCCCCCTCCGAGACTGGAGACACCCACACACCAGTAACAGACCGGTGGGACTGCCCCCCGCCCCCACTTACTTGCCCTGACTGCACAGGATAGCGGGCTCCGAAGACGGCGACGACACAGCGGGGGACACCACACGCGAGGAAAGGGTGCGAAGGCAAGATTGGGGTGCTGGGTGGTGGGACCAATGAGGGGGGGGGGGCGGGGGTCCTGGGGGGGGGCGAAATGAACACAGTCCAACACAGGGGAGGGACTTTCAAGGTTCAATCTTACAACAAAACTCGCACGACACTCGGCACAAAACACAACCAGACGAGTTGACATGTGGGCTTTGCCTGCGCTCGGCACCGGGCACCGCCTCGGTATACAAAATGTGCGCCTGCGGGCGGACCCTCACAGCTCACAGCTCACAAGAGCTGGCGGGAATTATTGAGTCGAGCAAGCAGGGGTGGGCACCGCAACACGCATATCATGCCCGCGCCACGGATCGTGCGCGGCTGCGGCCTGCGGGGTGCGGAGGCTCCAGGCTGTCGACGCGAAGAGCTTTTTACTTACTACAAGTCAACTGTCGAGACGTAGAATAAATGAACACTCCAATATACGCGTACGCGCCGGCGCGGCAACCAGCAACCCAACCCGTGTACCGCAATAACTATCAACAACCGCGCCAGCCTCAACTGCGCCGCCCCTCACGCCGCCGCCGCCGCTGCGCCGCCAAAGGTCTGGTGCACAATCTCGCGCGTGCCGTGCATCTTGCCCATTCCCTCCTGCGTCGCGTGGCCGTGCGAGCCCAGGTTGATCTGTGAGATGCCGTCCGTGCCGAGCCCGCCGATGCCCTTCACGTGGTCGACCTTGCCGATGTTGCGGCTGGTGTCGAAGGTGCCCGCCTGCGAGGCGTGCCCGTGCGAGCCCATGCCGACCGCAGTCGTGGTGCCGTCGCCACCGAGGCCGCCGATGCCCTTCACGTGGTCGACCTTGCCGATGTTGCGGCTGGTGTCGAAGGTGCCCGCCTGCGAGGCGTGCCCGTGCGAGCCCATGCCGACCGCCGTCACGCTGGCGTCGGTCCCCAGGCCGTCGATGCCGTGGACCTTGTCCATCTTGCCGATGTTGCGGCTGGTATCGACGGTGCCGGCCTGCGAGGCGTGCCCGTGCGAGCCCTTGCCGAGGAAGGTCTGCTCCGCCCGGCCCTTGCGTAGCGTCTCCTCGTCAAAGTGCCGCACCGACTTGTCCGCAAGCTTTGCCCCGAGGGTCGGGCCGCCGTAGCCGGGCACCTTGCCGCTGACGCGGCCGAGCGAGTGAATGTTTGTGATGACGGCCATCATGTCCTGATTCTCGTAGAGCGAGACCGTCTGGAAGAGGTCGTGCTTCGGGACGCCCAGCGCGCTGCACGCCTCGAGGTACTTGGCAATGTTCTCCATCTGCTGGAACGCCATCTTCATCGCCGACGGCTTCTTGCAGACGCCCGGCTTGAGCGCGTTGACGAGGGCGCAGAGGACGACGCCCGACTTGAGCGCCTCCTGGAGCGTGCCCTCGAGCGCCTCGCCCGTCACCGCCTCGATCCACTCCCGCGCCTCGCGCTCCATCTTCGGGTCAAACTTGGCCGCCGCCTTGTCGGCGAGCTCTTTGTCCATGCCGTAGAGCGGGATGCCGTCGTCGCGCTTCGCGGCGCCGTCGTAGCCGGCGTGCACCGCGTTGCTGACCGGCTTGGTGGACACGCGCGTCGACATGAAGTGGTGGTCCGTCATTGTTGGTTGTCTGAAAGGTTCGGGTCTCCGCTTGGGACGTGCGAGTTTGAGCTTCCTTGCACTCGGCCGCCTTGATCACGTCGACTCCGTCCCAAGCATCGGCCAGGATCTCGGCTCCGCGGCTATGGCGGTCGTGACACATATATCATGGGTTGGGCTTTTAGGCATTGATTGTAGGGTTGCGGTTGGCACTCCCATCGACCATGCATGGCCTCCTGCGCGCGGTAGTCTCTCTCTGGTGTTGCCACCAACCAGACAGAAAGTCACTAAATCACTCAAAGGCTGGGTAAGCAACAGACGTCGAGACTTGACGCTTCCCACATGGTTTGTGTCGCTGCCGGCACGCTGGTCGACAAGGGCCATGAATGAGCATGACCGCGATACCTCGGTGTGGCAGTGCCCAACCCCCGCTCTGTGCTTGTCAGCGAGCATGCCGCGGATGCGCTGCTTCTCGGCGTAGGAAAGCGTCATGGCGGCGGCGGAGGAGAAGGGGAGAGGGTCCAGTCAGCAGGCTGGCAGAAGACCGCTGATGCTTTGCTCGCGCCAAGCCCGAAAAGCCGCCCGTGTTTTTCTTCTTTCTCGTCTCGTACTTCCCCCCACAGGCCACGCCACGGCAGAAGACACCTCTTGACCGCTGCCAGGCAGGCAGCCCAACACAGTCCAACACACTACCAAGTATTCTTAGCTTCAAGCCCCCCTCCGAGACTGGAGACACCCACACACCAGTAACAGACCGGTGGGATTGCCCCCCGCCCCCACTTACTTGCCCTGCACAGGATAGCGTGCTCCGAAGACGGCGACGACACAGCGGGGGACACCACACGCGAGGAAAGGGTGCGAAGGCAAGATTGGGGTGCTGGGTGGTGGGACCAA
>NW_005201364.1:0-5261 GCF_000372725.1 Emiliania huxleyi CCMP1516 | reverse complement strand
CCTGCGCTCGGCACCGGGCACCGCCTCGGTATACAAAATGTGCGCCTGCGGGCGGACCCTCACAGCTCACAGCTCACAAGAGCTGGCGGGAATTATTGAGTCGAGCAAGCAGGGGTGGGCACCGCAACACGCATATCATGCCCGCGCCACGGATCGTGCGCGGCTGCGGCCTGCGGGGTGCGGAGGCTCCAGGCTGTCGACGAAGAGCTTTTTACTTACTACAAGTCAACTGTCGAGACGTAGAATAAATGAACACTCCAATATACGCGTACGCGCCGGCGCGGCAACCAGCAACCCAACCCGTGTACCGCAATAACTATCAACAACCGCGCCAGCCTCAACTGCGCCGCCCCTCACGCCGCCGCCGCCGCTGCGCCGCCAAAGGTCTGGTGCACAATCTCGCGCGTGCCGTGCATCTTGCCCATTCCCTCCTGCGTCGCGTGGCCGTGCGAGCCCAGGTTGATCTGTGAGATGCCGTCCGTGCCGAGCCCGTCGATGCCCTTCACGTGGTCGACCTTGCCGATGTTGCGGCTGGTGTCGAAGGTGCCCGCCTGCGAGGCGTGCCCGTGCGAGCCCATGCCGACCGCAGTCGTGGTGCCGTCGCCACCGAGGCCGCCGATGCCCTTCACGTGGTCGACCTTGCCGATGTTGCGGCTGGTGTCGAAGGTGCCCGCCTGCGAGGCGTGCCCGTGCGAGCCCATGCCGACCGCCGTCACGCTGGCGTCGGTCCCCAGGCCGTCGATGCCGCGGACCTTGTCCATCTTGCCGATGTTGCGGCTGGTATCGACGGTGCCGGCCTGCGAGGCGTGCCCGTGCGAGCCCTTGCCGAGGAAGGTCTGCTCCGCCCGGCCCTTGCGTAGCGTCTCCTCGTCAAAGTGCCGCACCGACTTGTCCGCAAGCTTTGCCCCGAGGGTCGGGCCGCCGTAGCCGGGCACCTTGCCGCTGACGCGGCCGAGCGAGTGAATGTTTGTGATGACGGCCATCATGTCCTGATTCTCGTAGAGCGAGACCGTCTGGAAGAGGTCGTGCTTCGGGACGCCCAGCGCGCTGCACGCCTCGAGGTACTTGGCAATGTTCTCCATCTGCTGGAACGCCATCTTCATCGCCGACGGCTTCTTGCAGACGCCCGGCTTGAGCGCGTTGACGAGGGCGCAGAGGACGACGCCCGACTTGAGCGCCTCCTGGAGCGTGCCCTCGAGCGCCTCGCCCGTCACCGCCTCGATCCACTCCCGCGCCTCGCGCTCCATCTTCGGGTCAAACTTGGCCGCCGCCTTGTCGGCGAGCTCTTTGTCCATGCCGTAGAGCGGGATGCCGTCGTCGCGCTTCGCGGCGCCGTCGTAGCCGGCGTGCACCGCGTTGCTGACCGGCTTGGTGGACACGCGCGTCGACATGAAGTGGTGGTCCGTCATTGTTGGTTGTCTGAAAGGTTCGGGTCTCCGCTTGGGACGTGCGAGTTTGAGCTTCCTTGCACTCGGCCGCCTTTGATCACGTCGACTCCGTCCCAAGCATCGGCCAGGATGTCGGCTCCAAAAAAATCTGCCACCAAAGGCAGTCTGCGCCGTGGCCGACTCATGCACACCGCTTTCGGCTTTGCCAGCGCCAGCACGCCTCGGCTCGCCGACCGACCCGTCCCCCGTCCGTCAAACTCCAGCGCGATGGTCTTTGCGCTCCTCTCTCTGCTTGAGCAGCACTTGAGCACTGGATAGGGTCGATTCCGCATGGTACGGGGCCCCTCGATCGTCTCGCCCTCCCTCACTGGTGCGTTCATTGGGGGGGGGGTCATAACAAACACGGTACAGGATCGAGGTGCACGCTGCCAAAGCAGTGTCGTCCCCCCTCTCCAGGGTTAGTGCTCACTAAACCTGGCACGGGTCAGCTCGGGTCAAGTGAAGACGGGTCACCCTAACCCACGGCTAACCCAGCGCTAACCCGCGCGACTGGGGGGCATACGTAACGTCAGCATGGGTTTGCGCCGGGTTAGGGGTGGGTTAAGGCCGGGTTAGTGCCAGTGATGGCCCAACCAAGGCGCAAGGGAAGAGGAGTGCGCTGAGGGCTAGGCTGAGGGCGCCGTAAGTTGTAGATCCTGTGGCATGAGACGCTGTCCCGCTCGCCATGCGCCCGCGGCTGTGATGTGGGTGCGCGTGGTCTGCGTGAGCGTGAGAGGGGCGGAACGAACGAGCCGCCGTACCCCAAGAAAGACGAACCCGAGACTAACCCGACCGAGCGAGACTAACCCACGGCTAACCAGCGCTGCTCTTTCTTTTGCATACGTAAGGCCGGGAAAGTGGCGGGTTAGCGCTGATGTTTCTAAAATTCTTTCGGACTGGCGCGCGCTGGCACTAACAAGTCGCGCGCTGGCACTAACGAGTCTGCGCCTTGTTAGTGCCAGCGCGCGCCTGTCCCGTGCCCAGTAAGAAAGAAAGAAAACGGACAACCCAAGGCGCAAGGGAGGGCCCAGAAAGAAAGAAAGAAAACAGACAACCCAAGGGAGGGATGGGAGGACGGCACGCCGCCACCACACAGGGATGTTAAGGAGAGGTGTGTGGTGCGCTAGCCGTCGCCCACCCTAGGGAGTCTGCCTCTTCCTATCTCTCTTCGCAGTCTCTCGAGAGAGAGATTTTTAGCAATACCAAACAACTTTAACACTCACACGTAATTTTGGGGCTCCTTTGTTTGTCTCTCGCCGCTTCTCGCTGCAACCTTCATGCCACCTCGCGGCCGTCCCACTCTCGTCGTTCTCTCCCTTGTCA
This sequence comes from Emiliania huxleyi CCMP1516, assembly GCF_000372725.1. Lineage (NCBI taxonomy): Eukaryota > Haptophyta > Isochrysidales > Noelaerhabdaceae > Emiliania > Emiliania huxleyi. Next base: position 2,511 of record NW_005201364.1, on the reverse strand, counting down.
TTTCCTCCTCTGTCGCGTCGTTCTCTTCTGCCTCGTCCTGCGACGCCGCCGCCTGCCGGTCCCTTGTTCTCGCGGCTTCTTTCGCCTTTCGGCGCGGGGGGGAATTCTTTCGTGCCGCAAGTGGTGGGTGGGTCGCGGGCAGCCGCAACTCATCATGACGGAGGCTGCACCGCTCGCGGAGGCCTCCGTGGCGCTCGAGGCCGGTAAGGCCGGCGAGGAGAAGCGCCGCCCGCAGACGCGCAGTGCGAGGCCGCCGGCGGAAAGCGGAAACAAGAAGGCGTGCGAGCAGACGGCCGCCTCGGCGTCGGCCGACGCGCCCAGCAATCATGTTCGCATCGCAAGCGGGCCGCACAAGGACCGCAGCGGCTTCGTCGCCTCCCAGAAGAAGGGGTGGACCACGGTGCTGCTGGGCGGCAAGGGAGGATTTATGGAGGAGGTGAGGGTGCCCACGAAGGACGTGGTGTGGCCCAGCGCAGCGAGAGAGCCGCCGAACCAGGCTGGCAAAGCCACCGTGCCGCCGCGGCGGTCGCAGAGAGGGCGGGGCGAGGCGTCCGGCGAGGAGGGCCGCGGTCCCTTAATCGTCCCGGTTGGCTCGGTCGGCTCGGCGGGCTCGAGTGACAGAGGGTCGCCCGGCGCGCCGAGCGCCGTGCCAGGCGGACAGGGCGTGGGCGTGCGGTGCCAGTCCTTGCCTCCGGGGTGGGTGGCGCAGGAGCGGCAGGGGTCGGCGAGGACTTACCGCGTCTTCTACGGCCCCAACGGCGAATACGCCGAGTCCGTGCCGCAGGCCTGGCGGGGCGGCCGCGAGAACCGGCACGGCCTGGCCGGGCGAGAGCTGGCCGAAGTCGCAAGCTTGTCTCAGGCAGGCAGCGGCCTGGCTTCAGCAGAGGGCGCACAAGAGGCGGCGGAGGCGGAGGTGCCGGCGGCAGCAGCGGAGGCGCCGGCGGCAGCAGAAGAGGCGCCGGCGGCAGCAGAGGAGGCGGCGCCAGAGGCGGCATCAGAGGTCCGCCGCATCGTCAGCAGCGAGTACGACAGCGACGGCGAGAGCGACGCCACCGGGCTCCAAGACGAGGGCGAGGCCGCAGATGCGGGGAGCGACGCCTCGCAGCGGACCGAGGCGGTGGCCGGCGAGGGCACGGGCTCGGAGGTGGCGGTGGAGGTGACGGCTTGGGCGAAGGAATCGCTCGCGCTGCGCGGGGCCAAGCAGGGGCCTGAGGCGGCGGACGCCGCGGGGGGCGCCGCCGAGGAGGCCCGCGCTCCGGAGGCGGCCGAGGGCAGCGCACCGCCGGCGCGCATCGCGACGGAGCCCGCGGTGGCCGAGGCGGAGGGCGGAGGGCCGAGCCAGTCGGCAGGCATCACGGCCGAGGCACAGCAGCAGGCGCAGGCGCAGCAGCAGGCGCAGGCGCAGCAGCAGGCGCAGGCGCCGGCACAGTCGTCGCAGGAGAGCACGATCCAGGGCGGGGAGGCGCTGGCGACGGAGAGCGACGCTGCGTCAGAAGGGGGCGAGGGGGGCAGCGGCTTGGCGGCAGAGGGTGCGCTTGCCGTCGCCACGGCGGCGGAGGCGGAGGTTGCAACGGGGGCGGAGACGGCGGCGGAGCCGGCGGCTGGTGAGCTTGAGATCGACACGCTGAAGGCGATGACGAGCGAGGAGGCGGTGGCGCTGGCGAGGCGGGAAGGGATAGAGCTGGTCGAAGATGAGAGCTTTGCGAGCGGGTATAAGGGCATCAGGCGCGAGACGCGCGGCGGAGCAAGAGGCAAGTTCGACGTGCGCGATCCCGCAGGCGGCGGGCAATATCACTACATCGGCCTGTTCCGGAGCAAAGAGGCGGGCGCTTTGGCGGTGGCCCTCCGGCGCAGGAGGCTCGGACCGGACGCGGCGGCGGGGAGCGGCCAGGGCGGCGGCGGCGGCGGCGGCGGCAAGAGGAAGAGCCGCTTGTCCGAGCCGCGCCTACCCCGCGCTCTGCTGGGGCTACTTCCCCAAGGCACGGGTGGGGTCGAGTTCGCGAGCATGGCGCCGTTTGAGGGCGGGCGGCAGCGGCGGAGCTCAACCGCCGCCAGCGGGACGCAGCTCAGCGCCGCCGAGCAGCGGGGGAGCGCGGCGCCGGCGGCGGCGCCCGCCGCAGAGGGGCGCGCGCTGCGGCAGCGGTCGAGCGGGAGCAGCTCTGAGGGCCCAACGCGGCCCAAGCGGCAAGGCGCGAGCCGCAGCTACGTGGAGGCGCCGGACGACGAGCCTGTCGACTCGGCGGAGGAGATGGAGGAGGAGGAGGCCGCGGAGGAGGACGCGCTGCAGGCGGAGGTGCCGGACGTCAAAGAGATGACGAGCAAGCAGGCGCTGGCGGCTGCGAAGCGTGACGGGATCGTGCTGGACAAGTCGGGCAAGACTTCCAGCGGGTACCAGGGCGTCGCCTTCCGTCAAGAGTGCGCGGCGAGGCCCTACGCGGTGACGGACAGGGGGACTTACCTCGGGGCGTGCAGGAGCGCAGAGGCGGCGCTCTGCTGCGGGTGCTCTCGCGG
>NW_005201365.1:8668-11770 GCF_000372725.1 Emiliania huxleyi CCMP1516 | reverse complement strand
TTTATCGCCCGTATCTATTATGATCCCAGGTCCTCAATGCAGCCCGGTGAGGGGCAGGAGCGGAGCCATTCCAACGGCTGGGAAAATTTCTGAACGGCCGTGCATGCGCCTGCATGCCGGACAACTAAGAAGGTCCCTCGCTCCTGCTCCTCTCTCGGAAGACGCGCGCCGGCCTGGGGGATTCGCTTGCGATCCCGCTCCAGCCAGAGGCCGCGTGAGGCGTGTGGGACGGTGCACGCTGGGGCTCGGTCCCCGAGTGCGCTGGCCTCGCGTCTCGAGGGGAGGACGGCTTGTAACTGAGGTTCGCCGTCAGAGACAGTCGTCCTCCCCTCCTCGGCCATTCCAACGGCCAGGCCGCTCGCTTAAGGCTGATTGGCTAGACGAGCGGTCTACCTCCGACGGGGCGGTCCGGGAACGCGTGGAACCTGCCCGCCTCGGTGGGAGGTGGTTTGGCGCCGACGGACCGCCCTCTCCACCACCCTCGCCCAGGGATCTACAACGCTGTCTCAAGGTCCGACAGGTTCGGCACCGGGCACCGCCTCGGTATACAAAATGCGCCTGCGGGCGGACCCTCACAGATCACAGATCACTCTCAAGAACCACCTTAAGGTGGCAGTCCGGGTTTTGCGAGACGGGTGTCGTCCCGCAAGATGGCATCACGCTCGCACCTGCCGACCGCCGCCACGGCGGCGAGACGCCTTCTCCGCCACCGCGGCGCCGGCCACAGGCCAGCGCTAGGCAGCTGCCGGCCACACTGGGCCGGATTTGCCGGTAACCGTCGCCGCACACTCCTACGTCCACGCCGCTGTGACGTCTGGCGACGAGGCGCCGGCCGCCAAGCTTCATCGCCAACGTGGTCGCTCGCTGGTCCTCTCGGCTCGGCCACGCGTCGGCCCAGCTCACACGAGCTCCAGACAGCCACCAGTCGCCACGCGCAAAGCGTACGGGTCGCCGGCTCCCTGTTGTGCTCTCACGCTGGCCGGCGTAAAACTGTGCTGGCAGTTGTCAAGCCGTACCCGTCGCGTTTCGAAAGGGAGCCCTCAATTGACGCGTCTACACGCACCGTGCCACCGCTCTCCACAACTGCTACCGTGGACATCAAGCTCCTCGACTCGATCTGCGGCTACGACGGCGCTCTAGCTGCTGGCTCTCGCGGGTGTCTGGCGACCCGCTCAGGCTTGCGAAACGGCCGGCCGCGGCGACGTGTTTCGAGCTCGCTGGCCTTCTCCGCGCGGCTGGGCCCGCCCCTAGTCGGGGCCGACCCGCCCAGTCACTGGGCAGCGCGTGCGCCGTCATCCTGGACGACGGTGTGCCGATGCATCCGGGAGGCTCCGCGGGGCTGCTCTAGCAGCCTCGGGAGGGTCGAAAAATCGAAGCCGAAGCGGCGGACCACGGAAGCTCCACGGACGGTGAGGCGGGCTGTGGTTGGCACCCCCCTGACCGGGTGAGGGAGTGGCGCCCCGGGAGTGCCGCTCCGGCGACGTCTGTGGCCTCCACGGTACCGTGACCGCGCCGGCCTCGCTCGGGAGGCTCTTTCGGAGCCGTCGGCCTCCGAAACCGTCGCGTTGCTGCGCCTGGACGGCTTCGATGCTCGCCAAACCCGTCGGCACCGTTCATATACACATGAATTGTGAACGAACGCGCATTTTTCTGATATCTTACTGAAATGTTCCCGAATGTTAGTTTCGATCTAGTCCTCACGGACACAAAACAGAGGCCTCCTAGCACGGAGAAGCGACTAAGAGTCGCCGACGTGCGAGTAAGATACCAGAAAAATACGCCCGGAATCACAATTGATCCCGTCGACAAGGCGCCCCAATCGCGGAGGTCTGGCGCGGGCGTGGAGGCGAGCATCGACGCCTCGACGGTTGCTCTTCAGAGGCCGAAAACAGGCGCCTGAAAAAGGAGAGAACGCGAGACTGATCACGCGCGCGGAAAAGCCCGAGGGGCGAATCTAAAGTGCCGAGGCGCTTGCTAATCACCCCAGCTAGGGCCACGGAGGCGCTCGCGGCAGGTCTCCGCGCGCGCGCTGGCCGGTGGCAGCTGATCTCGGGCGGCGGGCGGCGGGAATGGGCTCGGGCGGCACCTTTTGCCCTCAAAAGTCGTTCGAGAGTACCGGGTCGCGGCGGGAACGCGCCCATCCGCTCGATGGGTGTCAGGAGTCGATCGCCTGCGCCACGAGCGAGCACGGGAGTCGTCGCGATGGGAGTCGTAGCGGCGTGGCGCTGGGCTTCGAGAGAGCGACGTGGGCGCGGCGGCGCGGGCGGCCGGTGGGGCGCGTGAGGTCCGCACCTTCGCGACGGGCAGGCTCGATACGGCCGCTGGCCGGGGCGGCCGCTCGACCGGCCGCCGCGGTCGTTCCGGCGGCGGCGTCGGCGTCGGCGTCGCGAGCGAACTGGCTCGCATTCGACGAGCGACCCTCTTCACAGAACCCGGAGAGAGAACCCGGACTGCCACCTTAAGATACAAGCCTCTAAAAGCGTGTGTGACCAGGTAAGGCGCGGCCTGGAGAGGACCACAGTTCACGCTCACACTCGACGCTCGTCCGATCATGATGCACTGCCGATGCTCGTCGCTGCTGCTGCCGCACCACTGACCTTTGGCACGCCATGCCCGGCGCCCAATGTGACCAAAATCGACTTTGTCGAGGCGCACAGCCTGACGCTCGTCAACAGCCACTTTGACGCCGACCCGGTCAAGCGATTCCCATACCACCGTTTGCCCGCTGCTGCAGAGGGCGTGGTGCGCAGCAGCATCTGGGACCTCTCGCTGCAGACCGCCGGATTTGCCGTCGCATTCGAGACGGACGCGGCGGTCCGCTCCATCTACGTCGAGTACAACCTGACCCACGAGTCGCTCGGCATGGTGCATATGCCCGCGACCGGCGTGTCGGGCGCTGACCTGTGGGCGCAGGACCCGGCGAGCGGCACGTGGAGGTGGGTCGGCACGACCGCGCCGAGCGCCACGCACGTGTGCCAGCAGCTCGCAGCACTCCAGCCGCCCGGCACCGCGGGCGCCGTCCACCCGACTCGCTGGCTCCTGTACTTTCCGCTGTACAATGGCGTCTCCACCCTCCGCATCGGCGTGCCGGCAGGCGCGGGC
>NW_005201365.1:6035-8568 GCF_000372725.1 Emiliania huxleyi CCMP1516 | reverse complement strand
GCTTTTGTCGAGCTTCACAAACCACTTTTGGACGTTGGCAATCTTCTTCGGCGTGCGCTCCGGGTCGCCCTTCTTGAGGCGGGCGGCGTTCTCCAGCTCCGTCAGGTCGTAGATGATGCTGGCGCAGGGTGCAGGCGCAGGGCAGTCGGGAGCAGGGCAGTCGGGAGGGATCGGCCGGCAGGTGAGGGCGGGAGGTGGGGCTGGTGTGCACCTGCGGGTGCGCTGGTCGGTGGTGAGCTGGGTCTGGTCGTCGAAGACGGTCGTGACCACGTTGAGGTCGTCGCGCAGCTTGGAGAAGTCGAACTCCTTCCGGATGACGGGGATCAGGTTCATGTTGCCGTCCTTTGCAAACTGGTCCTGCAGAGAGATGGCGGACTTGCGGTACTGCTTGAGCGCGGCGATGCCGTCCCGGACCGACTTGGAGGCGAGCAGCTCGTCGTCCAACTCCGCATCCGCCGGCTTGGTCTTCTCAATCCCCTGCTTGGGCGGAAGCAATCCGGCGAACGACGCAGGCGGCGCAGCGGCGAGCCCCGCCGCGCCCGCGCCCAGCGCGCCGGCCTGGCGCAGGAGCGCACGACGCGAGGTGGGCGGCTGCGGCGATAGCCCGGGCAGCTGGATCGCGAGCAGGCTGAGCATTAAGAGCGAGAGCTGTGCGAGCTTGCCTGCGCAGATTCCGAGAAACTTCTCGCTTCGCGAGTCATTCTTTTCGTGGCATTTTTCTCGAGTGCGTCGGTGTGAGCGGGCACACTCCACAGCAGGAGAGCAACGAAGAGCAGGATGCAATTCGGCCAGGGCGGGGGCGGGGCCGTCAGCGTGTGCATGCCCGTCCGGTCCGGCCAAGAGTCCCCGCGGCTGCACCTCGGCAGCGTCCGTGTCGACTTCATGGACACGCATCCAGCATACTGCACGGTAAACAAGTTTGCCTTCTGCTACGCCAAGTGCGAGGTTCTCCAGCGGATGACGTCAAAGATGCTGCGAGGCACTGCCGCCGTCGCCCTAGAGGCGGCGTGCTCAGAAACCGAAACGGGCGCGCAGCTGATACTGGTCGTCTGCAATGGAATCGTCGTCGGCAGCGTCGGTGGAGAGACGGCTGCGACGCTCGCCGGCGCGATTGCCGCGGGCGAGCTCGATCTCGTGGGCGGCAACAGGGCACCCTCGTGGAGCGAGGCCGACTTTGACGTGTTTCTCCTCGGCCACCGCAGAGCGGGCGCCGCGTGCGAGTGGGCGGAGCGGCTGAGCGCGCGCTGCGATGGCTTCGAGGCGCACGTCTGGGCAGAGAAGAGAGACTGCTCTAGCGGAACCTGCGAGTGCTGTTAGTGATATGTTGTGCGTCGCGCATTGGAGCGGCCGTCGCCCCTCGTGCGTCGTGGAGAGACAATACTGACGTATGCCGGGACACGGCCGGGACAGTGGGAGATCCCACATCGAGATCTCCAGATGATCCGGATGTGTTCATGCATGTCTAATTTGTATAAACGATGTGTATACGTGTATACGCCGCGCGCAGTTCCAAAACCCGCCCATATCTTTCCTCCAGCACACCAGGCACGACCCTCGACTGCGTGGCGAGCGCGAAAAATCCGGCGTCCGAACGCCGCGCCGCGCGCGGGCGCATGGCGTCACCGGAGCCGGAGCACTATGTCAAAACTACAGGGGTAGGCAATGAAACGGAGCTTTGCGCCCTTTCCCACCCGCCGGGGGGGCACCCAGGCCGGCCACCTGATCGGTAGTGGTGGACGGGAGGCGCGAACAGCGCCATCTTGGGGTCTACACGCCGACCAGTGCTCCCGTCAGTGACCAGGAAGAGGGGCTGCGTGGCCTTCTCAGCCGCCGGCCGCGCGTCCGTGTGGTCTACAGTTAACGAACCACGAGCCCTGCTTCCGTTTTAACACAAATTGGGTGGCGAACTCGGCGCCCATAGCTCTGGCTCGAGTTTTAGCGATTATGTCGCGAAACGCATTAGCCGCTACATCGAAATTGCCGAGGTAGCCGAAATCACAGCTTCCGCTGTAGCGGCTAATGCGTTCTCCGAGGTCATGATCGTGGGCGGAAAACGAACCGGCACCCCGGCGGGGCACCTTACGGGCTGTGTTAAAACGAGAGCTAAGGTCCCGATTTCACAGTGGGCCGCAGGAAAAGACACGCGATGAACCCGCACCCATCGAGCTAGCTTCGAGGCGCCTTCAAAGCAGGTCGCAATGGCGCCGAAGAAGAAGCCTGCACACGGCCGCAAGGCCAAGGGCGTCATGCAAGGCGCTCATCGTCCTCCAAAGGAGGTCTCTGGTGCAGCCGGCTCGCGCGGTCCGTCTGAGCCCTCGTCACGATCGGAAGCACCACAATACGAGGCTGTCGGCGGCGAGTGGGTGGTGTGCCAAAAGCAGACGCGCAGTCAGCGAGCTGAAGCCGCTCAAAAGGCCTCTCGCGCGTCTACCGTCCAAAAGGCGCGGCTGCCCGCCGCAGCCGCCGCCTCCAAGGCTGGGCAGACCGCCTCCGCTTGGGCCTATTCATTCGACTAGGCTCCGAGTCCGATACT
>NW_005201365.1:0-3473 GCF_000372725.1 Emiliania huxleyi CCMP1516 | reverse complement strand
AGCTGCTGGCAAGCTGTAAGCGGCCGACGCAGCTGCGCGACGTGGCGGGCGGTAGCGACGTCTACGATTCCATCTGGAGCGTCGGCGTCTTTGTGCCGATCAGCAACTTCTTCTCGGAGACGGTCGTCAAGACGCTCTCTCGCGATTTGCACGGGACGCAGCGCCGGTCGGAGATGTGCGCGACAAGGCTCACGGCACCGCGGCACCGCGGGCACGTATACCCGACAACGGCAGCCGATTGGAGCGCCGCGTCGGCCGCTCTCGGACACAACGTGTCCAAGCGAGTCACCGAGAAGGAGGGCCTCGCCGCGCAGCTGCAGGATCTCCGGCTCGACAGCATGGAGCTCTCGGCGTTCGTGGACGAGCCGCAGGAGGAGGAGGAGGAGGGCGGGGCGGAGGAGGAGGGGGAGGAGGGCTCGGGCGAGGCCGGAGGCTCGACCGACGCGGCCGACGGCGGGACGGCGAGCTCGGCGGAGGGCGAGGGTCGCCAGCCGGGCTGGCCGTTGGAGAAGGGCGTGAGCACAGCGGCGATCCGGAGGTCGCTGCAGGTGGGGAACGTCGTGGAGGTCCTCTGGGCCGTCCGGCAGGATGGAGACCCAGAGGTGTACCTCGCTCGCGTCGAGGAGGTCATGAGAATCAAGATAAAGATTCGCTGGCTGCACGAGGATACCGAGGAGGAGAACGTGTACGTGGAGTGCCCGTTCTTCACCAAGGTGGAGACATGGTCGATGAAACAGCTGTGGAACCCTGTCTCTGATGTGAGCCAGATTGGCTCGGCAGAGGCGCCTCGCTGGCGCCGCAGCGCGATAGCTGAGGACGCCGAGGCGGCTAGAGCCGCTGCCAACCGCGCCGAGGGTGGGGGGGTGTCGTGGGACACGATCATATCAGACATGGAAGCCCGCAGGAAGGGAGAAGAGACGGGAGGGGAGGACGAGGTCGAGGACGAGGCGCTGTTTGCCGGCAGACCCGGCTCCGACGACGAGGAGGTGGAGGTCGAGCTGGTGGAGCCAGAGCTACAGGGACCGCCCCACTTGCGCGTCGGCGAGGCTGGCTACATCTCATCTTACCACCGGCAGTGGTTCAGCGACTCGAACCTCGCCAACGCACACTACGTAGACGAGCGTCCAGACGGCGAGAGTGGCGCCGACTCGCCGCTGCGGTACAACTACCCCCGCGACGTAGCCTCGGCATGCAGCATCTTCCGTCAAAGAGGAGGGCAGCGGGTGCTGCAACTCTGCGACTGCGTGATGTTGCAGCAGGTCTGCGACGGCGCCCATTGGCACAACGTCGCGCTCATCGGGCCTCAGCGGCTCGCCGTGCACTGGGAGCCGTTCGGCACCAGCATTTTCAGCCGCACGCATCCTCTAGCGCGCGTTCGGGACGCCTTCGACGCGGCGCCAAAGGACACGGGCTGGCAGCTAGTCAGCGTGACGCTCAACTTGCAGAGCGACGGCTACCAGTGCGGGCCGTGGGCGCATTGGTTCCGCCGCCGCCTCTTCGCCTACTGCGCGGACGACGAGCTGATGAGGAAGCAGTCCTTTGCCGAGTACCTCTCGACCAGCCCGGGCATCAGCCCGCTCGGAGCGCTCAGGACCAGGAGGGAGCGAGAGGCCGCCGGCGCAGCAAACACGGCCTTCATGCACGAGGAGCGCGTGCGGCTGCGCTGGCTCCTCCGGGCAGCGGCGCGAGAGGACGCGCTTCCCTACGAGCATCCGCTGCAGGACGCCTTCCGCCGAGCAGGGGCTGCGGCGGCAGCGCGCGCGGACGCGGTCGTGCTCGACGAGGGCTTGGAAGGCGATGAAAAGTACTTCGACCTCTGTGACGACTCGTGACGGCCTGCACAGGTCGCCCTGGTCGCCGTCGCCGTCTCGCCGCCTCATCCGCCAACACGGCCGTCGCCGCCAGGGCCGCCACTGCCATCGCCATCGCCGTCGCTGCTTCGCCCACCACTACCAGGGCCGTTGCTCTACCGCTCCCCAAGCGTATTGCCGGTGCTGTCACGGGCTGCCACTCCTAGTACCTTGCTGCTCGGTCGCGTTCAGTCTAGGTCGACACGCTACCCTGCCGTTCGGGCGCCGCTCACCGCTTCGCAGCGAGCCCAGGCTCTGTAAACATCTCCGTCGCGAGCTGCGCACGCCCCGCGGGTCCGTGTGACTGTAGCTGTATCTCCCAAACATCTCTCACAGCTCAAAGCGATCTCCCCTAATCTCCACGGCTCGAGATTGCACGAGATAAAAACGGCGCTTTCGAGGTGGTTCGCCGGAATCTGGATAGGGGAGCGCGTAGAACGCGCGCTGCTGATGTGCACAGAGCCCGGGATGGCCAGCATCCGCCCTCGTGGTCGCGAACAGCGCCGGTCGGCGCGTGCGGCTCTGGCAGCCGCCCGGCCGCGTCGGAGCTGCAGAGAGCGGCACGCGGCCCGGTGCCGTTCGGGCGCCGCTCACCGCTTCGCAGCGAGCCCGGGCTCTGTAAACATCTCCGTCGCGAGCTGCGCACGCCCCGCGGGTCCGTGTGACTGTAGCTGTATCTCCCAAACATCTCTCACAGCTCAAAGCGATCTCCCCTAATCTCCACGGCTCGAGATTGCACGAGATAAAAACGGCGCTTTCGAGGTGGTTCGCCGGAATCTGGATAGGGGAGCGCGTAGAACGCGCGCTGCTGATGTGCACAGAGCCCGGGATGGCCAGCATCCGCCCTCGTGGTCGCGAACAGCGCCGGTCGGCGCGTGCGGCTCTGGCAGCCGCCCGGCCGCGTCGGAGCTGCAGAGAGCGGCACGCGGCCCGGTGCCGTTCGGGCGCCGCTCACCGCTTCGCAGCGAGCCCGGGCTCTGTAAACATCTCCGTCGCGAGCTGCGCACGCCCCGCGGGTCCGTGTGACTGTAGCTGTATCTCCCAAACATCTCCCGCAGCTCAAAGCGATCTCGGCCTAATCTCCACGGCTCGAGATTGCACGAGATAAAAACGGCGCTCTCGAGGTGGGGCGCCAAGATCTGGATAGCGGAGCGCGTAGAACGCGCGCTGCCGATGTGCACAGAGCCCGGGATGGCCAGCATCCGCCCTCGTGGTCGCGAACGGCGCCGGTCGACGCGTGCGGCTCTGCGTCAACCAGTACGGAGCCCGAAATGCGTCCAAAAGTAAAAAAATCAGCTTTCCGCGCCTCTTCACTGCTCACCGCCGCGCAGGCGTGTTCCGGGGGCCCAGTGGAGCATTTCATCTAGTGGCGGCACCAGCTCTAGAGAAATTTATAATTTCTCAGTGGGGTTTTGACATAGTGTGAGAGCTCGGAAGCGAGCTTTGCACGACGATCAAGGATGGCGCGGTTCACCCCCGTTCACCGTCGCGATGGAGATACGACATACGTTCCGCGTGGTGTGACACAAACGAGAGAGGCGGGAGTGGGGAGGGTACGCGGTGCGGTCAACGCCCGAGCTCAGTTGTACGTCCTTTTAGCTCACTGGGAGAGAAGGGAAAGGG
>NW_005201366.1:4797-9792 GCF_000372725.1 Emiliania huxleyi CCMP1516 | reverse complement strand
TGGCGCCGCACTCGACGTAGGACCGCGCGAAGTCGTTGGTCACAAAGCCGACGGTGAGCGTGCCGACGTACACGGGGTACCACGCGAGCTGCAGCGGCGAGACGAGGCTGGAGCGCTCGGCGCCGCAGCCGTCGTTGTGCTCGAGTGACGCCACGTCGATCGGCAGCAGCACGATCGGCAGCGCGGCGAGCAGGTACGCCAGGCCGCACAGCAGCAGCACCCACCGCTCAGTCGGGTCGGCAAAGATCTGCGACTCGGCGTAGTGCGAGATGCTCCACGCGGCCCACGCGAGCGCGGTGACGAGCCCGATCAGGACGAGAAAGCCCATGCCACGCGTAGGATGCAGTTGAGTGAAGGTGGTGGTGAGGAGAACGTGTGGGTGCACGGCGCAAGCCGGCGGCGGAAGGTTGGCCCCCCGGAATGAAAAAGAAAAATATGTAAGCGCGAGATTCGGACAGGCTCGACACAACAAGGGACCGGCAGGCGGCGGCGTCGCAGGACGAGGCAGAAGAGAACGACGCGACAGAGGAGGAAGTGACAAGGGAGAGACCGACGAGAGTGGGACGGCCGCGAGGTGGCATGAAGGTTGCAGCGAGAAGCGGCGAGAGACTGCGAAAAGAGATACGAAGAGGCAGACTCCCCAGGGTGGGCGACGGCTAGCGCACCACACTCCTCTCCTTAAAATCCCTGTGTGGTGGCGGCGTGCCGTTCTCCCATCCCTCCCTTGGGTTGTGTGTTTTCTTTCTTTCTTTTCAGGCTCGACACAGGTGCGGACTGGCGCGTGCTAGCACTACACAGACAAACATCAAAATGTATGTATGAATGGATGTGAGGTTGATAACTGCACTCCAAGTGCTCCAACAGTCAGGCTCGGACTGGACACCAACGCGGAAGAAGAAGAGAGTCTCTCTCTCTCTCTCTCCAACGCGGTATGGGTGGACGCGAAACAGATGATGACGACACGCACGAACGACACACAGATGATGACGACACGCACGAACGACACACAGACACAAACAAGCTCACAAGACACACAGCCAGCTGGCTGCCACACACCCTGAGTTGGCGTACACATAACTCAGGGCCACGCCCCCCCTGTCGCCCCCCCCAGCACTCCAAGGTGCCAAGAGAAACAAACAAGGGCACAACAACACAACAGACGACAGGGGCGAGCGCGTGAGGCTGGAGCAGTCTTGCTCGTCCTCTAGCCATCTCCGCCGAGTGATTCTGAGATCAGGTTGGGCGTTTCCCCTTTGGAGGCAGACATTTCAGAAAGCGAATCCCCGGCCGCATCTCCCCGCTCGAAGCGGGGAACCCGTCCCGGGCGCCCGCTGGAAGCTGGGGGCGCCCGCTCGAAGCTGGGGGCGCCCGCTCGAAGCTGTGGCGGCGCAGGCTGCCACCGCTGCCCGGGCGCGCCGAGCGGCGGCGGAGGGCCGCCCAGGCCACCACCAGTGCCTCTCCCACCGGCGGCGCGGCGGCAGCGGCGCCGACCGCCCCTCCATCAGCGGCGGCGCGAGGCTGTCGTCGGGACGCCGGCAGGTGACGCGCGAATAGGGTGCCACCGGACCGGCCGACGAGCACCCAGCGGAGCCGTCATCGTGCATGGCGAGCCGAGCACCGCCGCGTCGCTTCTCGGCGCATTGGAGAGCAGAGGAAGCTGCTGGCGTCGCGGCTGGGATCGGCAGCGGCGCCAGCAGCTTTCTCGGATCTGAAGCGACTTTGAGCGCCGATCGATCGATCTGAGGGCTGACCGATGGGTGGCGCTGGGAGGAAGACCCGTCCCCTCAGCTCCGCGACGGCGACTCGATAGTCGTGGCCGGCGCTCGGCTGCCACTCTAAGCTGTGCCGCCAGCGCTCCTGGAACCGTGACGTCACTTCTTATGGATGCGGCACTAGGGACGCCCAATGTTTTCGTAAATATAGAAGCCACTCTCTCGCGTGTGGAAGCCACGACTGCGTAGTCGTGCTCCCCCGGAGCACGCCATAGAGCGCCGGTTGTGTACTGCTACTGGGCGCACCCGCAGCGCCGTACACACTGCCGCCACCCTGCCAGGGGGGCGCCGCAGGCGCCCCAAGCGGCGCGGAGCGCCGCCGCAGGCGGCGGACAGCAGGTGCGCAAAATTAAACGCCATTTTCGGTTCCGCAGTTTTGCCACTAACGTCGAAATCCGGTACAAATCGAGACTTACGAGCCGAGCCCCCCGCGAAAACCACAGAGGGGCGCGCGGACAGCGCGCCGCCAGGGGCGCCGCAGGCGCCTCAAGCGGTGCGGAGCGCCGCCACAGGCGGCGGACAGCAGGTGCGCGAAATTAAACGCCATTTTCGGTTCCGCGGTTTTGGCACTGTCTACCAACTTTGGTACAAATCGACTTGCACTTGGTCTGAGCCCTGCGCTGTGCGCTGCGTTTGAGCCTCCATTCTGAAAGGTGAAAGTGTACGTAGAAGGGAAGGCAGCAGGTCCGGCTTGCGAACTCCGCTGTGCGCCGACAAGCGGTATGGCGCCGAGTAGAGGCCATTTTCCTATTAGAAAAGGCTGTCGAGAGCGCAAAATTTTCTTCGCTGCGCGCCCAACCATGGTGGGCACGCAGCGGGCGCCTGCGGCGCCAAATTTTTGAAATGTCTGCCAGTCGCCCAACCTGATCTCAGAATCACTCCGCCGACCGCGGCCGGACTAGTCAAAGTAGGTAGGTAGGTAGTAAGGTGAAGAACAGCCAGGCTCGGACTGGACACCAACGCGGTATGGGTGGACGCTAGACAGATGATGACGACACGCACGAGCGACACACAGACACAAACAAGCTCACAAGACACACAGCCAGCTGGCTGCCACACACCCTGAGTCGGCGTACACATAACTCAGGGCCACATCCTCCCTGTCGCCCCCCCCAGCACTCCACGGTGCCAAGGGCACAAACAAGGGCACAACTCAAACAACTCAAACAACAGACGACAGGAAGTGATATGTGAGGCTAGAGCAGTTTGCTCCACCTCTAGCAATCTCACCGGCCCGCGAGGCACGGACGAGACCGTGTGTGGGGTCTAAGTGAGGTGTCTATGGACGCTCTCCTCACGGGCTAGCGGCCTACCGCTAACCCTATCTCGCACTCACAGGCGATGACAGTCCAATGTATGAGCGTATGCAAGTTGAGCGCGTGGGCTAAATCTAGGCCGCACGTCGTGGCACTATGACGAAGTAGACGTGCGGCCGCAGCGCGCCCGCCGCAGGCTCGGCTGTGCGCGCGTGTTAGCGACAAAGTTGCGGGTGGAGCCATGCCCGACTTTTCGAAGGTGAGGCCTCTGCGACGAGTGCCAGCCGCGCTGCGGAGCCACGCCCTTCGAGCCGCGTCCCGTCAGCACTGTCCCCGAGTGGTCCCGCCTCAGCGGCACACACTCTCGACCAGGACAGTCCCGCCAACGGAAACGTGTCGCGCGCCGGCGACGATTGCGGCGTGGTCGTTTTGAAGCAAAGATGGCACGACCACCGCCCTGCTTCGCAGACCGGGCAAGGAGGGACCTGCTCCCGTTCCGCGAGGAACAGGAGGTTTCCCCCCCTCCCCCGGCCTGAGCAGCGACGGTGGAAGGCAGCCCCGTGAGTCGAGGGCAGCGCCACCATTGTTCCGCATCAAAGACCAGAGGCCCCGGTCAGGACAGATGTGGTCGCGCCGCCCCGCTCCGCCCCGCCCGCCGCCGCGCCGCGCCGCCGCCTCGCGCAGCCGCCGCGCCGCGCCCCGCCCGATGATTAATAATTAAGATTACCCGGAATACGGTACGCAATTAAGGAATTAATGAGTGAAAATAATTCGCGAAAAAAGAATTCGAAGCCCCGTGAGTCGTTGTGTGTATGGCGGACAACGCCCATGAGTCCGAGCGCGCCCTCTCCGCCCGCGACCGCAGTCGATCTCCGCCGGTGAGGCCTTGGAAAGAGGCGGTTGACGCGACCTCCGCCGCTGAGCCGCAGGAGGCGAGCGCGGCCGCCGCGTTGGACTTCCTCGATGCGCTCGAGCGAGATGACGCCGCGGTCATATCCTTGGCTACATCTCGATCCGCGGCGTCCGGTCGGCCCGAGGCGGTCGCGGAGGAGCTGGAGCGGCTGCTGCTCGGCCCGCCGCCATCGGCGCTGGCCGTCCTTGGCGGCGAGGGTGGCGCCGGCGTGCGTCCTGAGCGAGACGGGGATTGGGCGGAGCGGGCGCTGGGCGCGCTCAAGACGGTGGCGTGCCACGACGTCCCGCGGCGGCTGACGTCGCTGCGGCTGGACGCGCTCCCGCTCGTGGGCGGCGGCGCGCTCGACCCGCTCTCCTCCCTCGACAGCCTCCGCTCGCTCCGGGTCGAGGGCTGCGTCGCGCTGCCGACGTCGGCGCTGCGCGCGCTCCGCTCGCTGCATCGGCTCGAGCTTGTCTCGCTGCGCGGGTGCGCCTCGGTGGGCGACCAGGCGACCGGCTTCCTCCTCCCGATGCCGCGCCTCCGCTCCCTCCACCTCGACGGCACCGCCGTCGGCGACGTCGCGCTACTGGCGGCGTCGGTGCTTTGCCCACTCGCTCACCTCCTCCGCCCCTCCCGCCAGCCTGTCCCGCCTGCCGCCGCTCCCCCGCCCACCTCCCATGAAAGAGCCTCGCCGTTGGCTCGCCCCCCACGGGGCGTGGGAGGGCCCGGTCACAGCTCGAACTTGGCGTGGCTGTGGGTCATTCTGCTTGCCAGGCCGGCGCCAGCTCGAGCTACAAGCTCCTCGCCTTCCTCTAGGGCCTTTGGCGGGGACGGGTCCACCACCTCGACGCCTTCTACAAGATACGCCGCCTTGATGTACGAGAGCTTGGGGAATTGCTTCTTGAGGTAGGCGTTGCCCTCAGTTTGGATCCTTGCCTGGTTGGGCTCCTCGCCATACCCGGCATGGATGCTGTCAACCACGTGCATGCCGCGGATCACCTTGCCAAAGGGCGCGAAGCCTGCGGGGACAAAGGGGCGAGCAGGCATCTCATCGCCGCGGAGCACGCGGGGCAGC
>NW_005201366.1:0-4124 GCF_000372725.1 Emiliania huxleyi CCMP1516 | reverse complement strand
ATCTAAAGTCATATGGCCGATGTGCACATTCATAACAAAGTATGTTGTGCCTGGTGCCTGGTAAGGCTAACAGGGGAGCGTGGGGCCGCGGCGCGCGGCTCCGGAGCTGGGGCGCGCGGTCACGACACGCTCACGCCTCGCGGCGCGCGGGGACAGTGCTGCTGCACGACTCCCTCTCTCTCTCGAAGTGGAGTAAGCAAGGTCAAGAGGGCCAAGGCGCAAGGTTTGCCCCTAGGTTTGCCCCAAAGGTGGCTGAACCGTCCGATGCGCCATGCACCACGCCATTATCGGCCAAGGGCGAGCGTGTGTCGGTCGTCATGCTACCTCTATCCTATAGCACATCCCACTCGGACTCGCGCTCACGGGAGCTATCTCCCCGATGCCTTCGCCTCATCCGCCGGTGGTGCTGTGCGATCACCAACTGCACCTCCTCCGCTGGCGCGCGGGCCGCCTCGCCTATCCGCCGCGCCTCCTGCCTCGCCTCGCTCAGCAGCCTCTCCGCCTTCCTCTCCGCAACGCTGAGGAGCCGCGAGGCCTCGCTCGCCGCAGCGCTGCGCGCCTGCTCCTCCCCAACGAGCGCCTCGAGCCTACCTCCCGCCGGCAGCGGCCCGCTGCGCTCCGCGCCGTCGAAGCGTGAAAAGACGTACTGCGTAGCGTAGGGCGACGGCACCTCGTACAGTGAGGCGTCGCCCTCGATGGCGCCCTCCGCCTGCACACGCCAGGGCTCGGCTTGAGGCTGGGGCGTGTGAGTGACCTAGCTGCGCCTACGACCCCCGCGCCTGCGCGGAGGTGACAAAGTGGCCCGAGTGCGGGTAGTTGTCCACCTTGCCATAGAGCGGCCCGGTCGATGAAAAGGACTGCCCAAAGATGCCGTGCGGCTGGAAACGCTCCGCGTAGTCGCCCTTGACACCAGCGCCAATGTCGAGACGGTGCTCCGGCCCTGCGATGAGGTCAAAGGTCGGGCGGCCCTGCACACTGAAGCTCCAGTTCCCCGCCGCGAATGTCGCGTGAGACATCTGCACGGCGACGGTGAGCTCCTCGCACCGCTTTGACTTGCCCTTGCCGATCCGGACGCGGCGACCGTGACAGGAACCGTTGATGACCTTATAGCCCCAATTGTTCTCCGTCAGCTCGGACGCCCAAAAGGAGAAGTTGGCCCAGACCCGCTTCGTCGGCCCCACGCGCGCGGTCAAGTGCATCTCCGTGACGAACGATCCGTCGACGACGAGGGTGCTGCCGTCCGAGCGGTGCAGCTCAAACGTGGCATTCTCGATCCGGAGGTTGACAGCGATGTTTGGCGCGGAGAAGAAGTTGAATAGCCGGCCGTGGCGACCTCGAAAGTCGGCGCGCCCGCCGTGCGCAAAATGGAGATGCGGGTCCTTGTCGAGTACCAAAGCCGGGGGGTGGTTCGGCGGGGCGGGCTGACCGGGCGGGACCGCTACGGGAGGAGAGGGCGGAGGGGGCATGAGAAACTTGAGCCTCGTCGTCCCCTCGGCGTCGGCGACGGCCTCTTCTCGGCACCTCGAAGAGTTGCTAACCATGCTCTGGTAGCTAAGGGCAGTCACGATTGTGACGCTGCCGTCCGAGTTGGGCGAACCTCCCAGTGGCGCCGACCGGGGGAAGGGAAGATCCGGGCCTGCAAACAGGAAGATTGTCCCGAAGCCTAGTGCCTGGTCCGCTTCAAAATAGATGTCCTTTGTTGCACGAATCTTTGGAGTAGTGAAGCACTCCGCCGGCGACGCATCAAAACAATTCTCAGGAAAGTCTAGGTGGAGCCCACTACCGATGGGTGCCGAGTAGTTCACTACCCGCCACACGTCTCCGACTGTTTGGCCGCATGTCTCGTCAGCGCAAGTCAGCTTGAGCTCCAGAGCCTCGCCCTGTTTCAACTTCGCCGGCACACCAATTCTTTCGCAGTTCTCATCCAAATTCGTGATGCTGCTGCATCTGCTGTAGGCAGCTCGATTTTCCACCCGGAGGTAGAGCGCAATAAGGTCGCTACGTTGAATTTCAGAGACCAGGGATTGTGCGTAGGCCTTATCGGCGTTGGAGCAGTTTCCATGGCCTAACCGAAATAGGTGGAACATTGAAACATAGCCGATAGCCCAAGTTAAGTTGTCGTAGCGCCCGCACCAGATGGGGTAGCCGCTCACGCTCGCTCTTCCGCTGCAAGTGTACTTCTCCTTCCCCATTTCTGCTGATTGGCTCTGTACTGAGCTGATTGCGGCCACGAAGACGCGCACGGCGAGGGAGCGCCCCACCATGAGCTTCCCGGATCGCGAAGGATATGGACGCACCCGCGTCTTGAAGTCGGCGCTCGCGTGGCGACCGCCGCCTCTGGACGCTGCCATCGAAGAGGCTCTGCAGAACGGTGATCAGGAGGTTGAGGTCAGCCCCGATCGATAGGAAGTCGCCCACCTTGATCCCGCACGGGAGCTGGTCGACGTGGATGGTCAAGTCCCCCGCGGAGGCGTCAATCGACAGCGTGGATGGCCCGCACGGAGCCGTCGGCGGCGGTGGCGGCGGCGGAGGGGGCGGGAGGGCTACCGGCGGTGGCGAGACCGTCGAGTCGCACCCCCTCGACTTGGGCGGTCCCACCTTCGTAGTGTATTCGCCAGCGTAGTTCCCAGGGGGCGAATAGCGGCAGACAACGGCCAGGTTGTACCACCCCTCTCTCAAGTTATTGCAGTCGAGGTTAACGCCGCAGCCAACCTCGACGGAGGTCTTCCAGACGACCTGCGTAAAGTGGCCAGTCGCTCCTGTTGAATCCGGCTTGCTCGTGCCCGTCGCGAAATCATAGTTGTCAATCTCCTCGTACCAGCTGTTGACCGCGTTGCTATAGCTCGTGTCCGCGCGGAAGCGGCCTGGCGCCGTGCTTCCTGCCCAGTAGAGGTTCTCACCAGCGTTGGGGCGGTCGGCCTGCGGTGAATGGCCGAGGGGGCAGCTGTCGGCGTACTCCGGGAGGGCGGCGGCGGCGGTGTAGGGGCGGCGGCGAGCTCCCGGATGCAAATACTCGCCTCACAGTCCAAGATGGCGGCTCGCGCCCCCATCCGTGCACCGGCGTGCCACTCTAGTCCCGCCTGCCGCCCAGATACCGAGGGCGGGGCGCACTCTTCGACTTGGGCTATTATTTGCCACCGGGAGGGCGGCGGCGGCGGTGTAGGGGCGGCGGCGAGCTCCCGGTTGCAAATATACTCGCCTCACAGTCCAAGATGGCGGCTCGCGCCCCCATCCGTGCACCAGTGTGCCACTCTAGTCCCGCCTGCCGTATGGCGGCAAGGCCTCTTTGCGCGCCCACCCTCGTCACGCAGAAGACCAACGGGCGTCGGACCGCGGTGAGACCGCGCCGCCCTCCGCGCCCGCCCGCGCCCGCAGCGTGAACACATACGCGCGTCCCTCGCCGCACGGAAACATACGCGCCAGCCGCGCACACAACCTCACATGCAGCGCAGACCGCATGCCCGCGCCCTGGGCCGCCGACGACCCGGTCGGGCGGGCTGAGCGGCCGCCGCACACCACCAGGCAGGCGCACAACCACCCGCAGCGCGCCGCAGCCCACCGCGCAGCCCTGCCAGCCAAGCCTGCGCCTCCCAGCTGCACAAACAGGGCGCACAACAGAATACAGCACACAGCACACACGCACAACAGAATACAGCACACAGCACACACCGGCGGCGCGCGCGCAGCACACGCAGACGCGCGCGCGACCGCAACACGCACACGTACACAGCACGCGCGCGTCGCACGCCAGCGCAGCGCCACACACAGAGCACACTTCCCATCAGCAGCAGCAGCCTGCCACAATCCACATCTCACACACGCGCGCACACACTCCCCCCTACCGGCGCACGCATTGGGCGTCGCCGAGAGCTCCCAAAGCTGACTTGTGTGGCTGCTTGTGCTGCCGGCTCATCCAGCGGCAGCACAAGCCGCCACCCACCCCAAAAAGATCACTCTTTATCGCTTGCCTTTTACAGCCCTAGATGGGACGATACACGGCTGACAGTCAACGAATCCCGCTTCATGCGCGACCTCCTAGACTCTTGCCCCCATTTCACCTCAAAACTCGCTCTACATGTCAATTTCAATATCGGGCAACTTCGTTGTTGTCTTTTGCGACCTTT
>NW_005201367.1:9250-10770 GCF_000372725.1 Emiliania huxleyi CCMP1516 | reverse complement strand
CGTCGCTGCCTCCGCCGCCTCCTCTGCCGCCTCCGCCGCCGCCTCCTCCGCTGCCGCCTCCTCCTCCGCCGCCGGCGCGGCCGCTTCTGCTGCCACCTCCGCGTCCGCGTCCGCGTCCGCCGCCTCCGCGTCCGCCGCCACCTCGGCCGCCGCCGCTACCTCCGCCGCCGCCGCCGCCGCCGCCGCCTCCGCCTCCGCCTCCGCCTCCGCCGCCGCGACCGCCGCCGCCGCCTCCGCCGCCGCCGCGACCGCCGCCTCAAAGTGGCGGTCAACTTCGTCGACGAGCCGATCCACGTCCGCCACGAGCGCGTCTCGCACCTGCCGAGATCTCCCGAGATCTCGCCGAGATCTCGCCGAGATCTCGCCGAAATCAGCCGCGATCTCGCCGAGAGAGTCGCCCGAGATCTCGCCGAGATCAGCCGAGATCAGCCGAGATCTCGCCGAGATCAGCCGAGATCTCGCCGAGACACGCCCGACTCTCTACACGGGCGCGGTTCACGCACCGCCGCGCCCGCGCCGAGGCCGAACGGGTCTGGCAGCGGCAGCAGCGCCGAGGTGGGCGCGTCCGGGTCGATGGCGAGGGGCGTCACGTGCGAGCCTGTTCACACGACCAGGTGTGAAGAGACGCCGGTCACAGCGGTGCGAGGGGAGTCACGTGCGAGCCTGTTCACACGACCAGGTGTGAAGAGACGCCGGTCACAGCGGTGCGAGGGGAGTCACGTGCGAGCCTGTTCACACGACCAGGTGTGAAGAGACGCCGGTCACAGCGGTGCGAGGGGAGTCACGTGCGAGCCTGTTCACACGACCAGGTGTGAAGAGACGCCGGTCACAGCGGTGCGAGGGGAGTCACGTGCGAGCCTGTTCACACGACCAGGTGTGAAGAGACGCCGGTCACAGCGGTGCGAGGGGAGTCACGTGCGAGCCTGTTCACACGACCAGCTGTGAAGAGACGCCGGTCACAGCGGTGCGAGGGGAGTCACGTGCGAGCCTGTTCACACGACCAGGTGTGAAGAGACGCCGGTCACAGCGGTGCGAGGGGAGTCACGTGCGAGCCTGTTCACACGACCAGCTGTGAAGAGACGCCGGTCACAGCGGTGCGAGGGGAGTCACGTGCGAGCCTGTTCACACGACCAGGTGTGAAGAGACGCCGGTCACAGCGGTGCGAGGGGAGTCACGTGCGAGCCTGTTCACACGACCAGGTGTGAAGAGACGCCGGTCACAGCGGTGCGAGGGGAGTCACGTGCGAGCCTGTTCACACGACCAGGTGTGAAGAGACGCCGGTCACAGCGGTGCGAGGGGAGTCACGTGCGAGCCTGTTCACACGACCAGCTGTGAAGAGACGCCGGTCACAGCGGTGCGAGGGGAGTCACGTGCGAGCCTGTTCACACGACCAGCTGTGAAGAGACGCCGGTCACAGCGGTGCGAGGGGAGTCACGTGCGAGCCTGTTCACACGACCAGGTGTGAAGAGACGCCGGTCACAGCGGTGCGAGGGGAGTCACGTGCGAGCCTGTTCACACGA
>NW_005201367.1:6097-7733 GCF_000372725.1 Emiliania huxleyi CCMP1516 | reverse complement strand
CCGGTCACAGCGGTGCGAGGGGAGTCACGTGCGAGCCTGTTCACACGACCAGGTGTGAAGAGACGCCGGTCAGAGTGGTGCGAGGGGAGTCACGTGCGAGCCTGTTCACACGACCAGCTGTGAAGAGACGCCGGTCACAGCGGTGCGAGGGGAGTCACGTGCGAGCCTGTTCACACGACCAGCTGTGAAGAGACGCCGGTCACAGCGGTGCGAGGGGAGTCACGTGCGAGCCTGTTCACACGACCAGGTGTGAAGAGACGCCGGTCACAGCGGTGCGAGGGGAGTCACGTGCGAGCCTGTTCACACGACCAGGTGTGAAGAGACGCCGGTCACAGCGGTGCGAGGGGAGTCACGTGCGAGCCTGTTCACACGACCAGGTGTGAAGAGACGCCGGTCACAGCGGTGCGAGGGGAGTCACGTGCGAGCCTGTTCACACGACCAGCTGTGAAGAGACGCCGGTCACAGCGGTGCGAGGGGAGTCACGTGCGAGCCTGTTCACACGACCAGCTGTGAAGAGACGCCGGTCACAGCGGTGCGAGGGGAGTCACGTGCGAGCCTGTTCACACGACCAGGTGTGAAGAGACGCCGGTCACAGCGGTGCGAGGGGAGTCACGTGCGAGCCTGTTCACACGACCAGGTGTGAAGAGACGCCGGTCACAGCGGTGCGAGGGGAGTCACGTGCGAGCCTGTTCACACGACCAGCTGTGAAGAGACGCCGGTCACAGCGGTGCGAGGGGAGTCACGTGCGAGCCTGTTCACACGACCAGCTGTGAAGAGACGCCGGTCACAGCGGTGCGAGGGGAGTCACGTGCGAGCCTGTTCACACGACCAGGTGTGAAGAGACGCCGGTCACAGCGGTGCGAGGGGAGTCACGTGCGAGCCTGTTCACACGACCAGGTGTGAAGAGACGCCGGTCACAGCGGTGCGAGGGGAGTCACGTGCGAGCCTGTTCACACGACCAGGTGTGAAGAGACGCCGGTCACAGCGGTGCGAGGGGAGTCACGTGCGAGCCTGTTCACACGACCAGGTGTGAAGAGACGCCGGTCACAGCGGTGCGAGGGGAGTCACGTGCGAGCCTGTTCACACGACCAGCTGTGAAGAGACGCCGGTCACAGCGGTGCGAGGGGAGTCACGTGCGAGCCTGTTCACACGACCAGGTGTGAAGAGACGCCGGTCACAGCGGTGCGAGGGGAGTCACGTGCGAGCCTGTTCACACGACCAGCTGTGAAGAGACGCCGGTCACAGCGGTGCGAGGGGAGTCACGTGCGAGCCTGTTCACACGACCAGCTGTGAAGAGACGCCGGTCACAGCGGTGCGAGGGGAGTCACGTGCGAGCCTGTTCACACGACCAGCTGTGAAGAGACGCCGGTCACAGCGGTGCGAGGGGAGTCACGTGCGAGCCTGTTCACACGACCAGGTGTGAAGAGACGCCGGTCACAGCGGTGCGAGGGGAGTCACGTGCGAGCCTGTTCACACGACCAGGTGTGAAGAGACGCCGGTCACAGCGGTGCGAGGGGAGTCACGTGCGAGCCTGTTCACACGACCAAGTGTGAAGAGACGCCGGTCACAGCGGTGCGAGGGGAGTCACGTGCGAGCCTGTTCACACGACCAGGTGTGAAGAGACGCCGGTCACAGC
>NW_005201367.1:0-5997 GCF_000372725.1 Emiliania huxleyi CCMP1516 | reverse complement strand
GCGGTGTGTATGTGTGTGTGTGTGTGTGTGTGTGTGTGCGTGTGTGTGTGTGTGTGTGTGTGTGTGTGTGCGTGTGTGTGTGTGTGTGTGTGTGTGTGTGTGTGTGTGTGTGTGTGTGTGTGTGTGTGTGTGTGTGTGTGCGTGCGTGCGTGCGTGCGTGCGTGCGTGCGTGTGTGTGTGTGTGTGTGTGTGTGTGTGTGTGTGTGTGTGTCTGTGTGTGTGTGTGTGTGTGTGTGTGTGTGTGTGTGTGTGTGTGTGTGTGTGTGTGTGTGTGTGTGTGTGTGTGTGTGTGCGTGTGTGTGGGCGTGTGGGCGTGTGTGCATGTGTATGTGTGCGTGTGTGCGTGTGTGTGTGTGTGCGGAGAGAGTGCTCGCAGAATGGTGACTATCGTTGCAACCGTCGCGAGCGTGCGTGCCTCCGATGCGCAGCGGCGACGCGGCGGCGGCGGGCGGCAGTGCGGCGGCGAGGTCGGAGGACTCGTCGAGGCTGTCCACCTCAAACTGCACTACCAGCGGCGCCCGCGGGGGATACTGCTCGCGTATCAGCGACCGGACCTCGGCCGGCGTGGGCGTAAACTCGCCTAGGGGCGGCGGCGGTCGAGGGGAGATCTAGGGGAGATACGGGGGAGGCACGGGGCAGACACGGGGGAGATATGGGCGAGGTATGGGCGAGATATGGGCGTAAACTCGCCTAGGGGCAGAAACCTGCTGCAGCCATGAGCGGTGCAGTGCGGACGGCGGGCTAGAGATTGGCGCGAGAGGCACGGGGGCGAGCCCCGAGTGTGTGAGGGGGCAGCGCAGTGGGGCGTCGCCGCTAGCCTGGCCGTGGGACTCGGCGTCGCCTGTCTGACTAGTCGATCTCTGTCTGCCTGCCCGCTCTCGGCCGTCCGTGCGTGCCATCTTTGGCCCGGGGTTGTGTTTGTGCGGGGGCAGGGCAGCAGGGCAGCGGGGCGGCGGAGGGAGGGAGCGGGACTCGACAAGCTCCTTGAGGATTGGCCCGGCAAGCTCCTTGAGGATTGTGCCGGAGTTGCGTTGTTGTGTGCACTCACTCTAGCATGAGCCGGCCTGCCTCATGGCCGGCCTCACTCTCCCACCCCCCTGCGCGCGGGGGCCTTCTAGGCCCGGCGGGTTGAATCTCCCCTCATCCCTGAAGCCTCCAGGGCTCGCACCGCGACCTCTCATGTATGCTGTGAATACGTCCCGAACCCATACTGTGACGTGGTAGCATATGCACCAGCGCGCAACGCCGGTACGGCGTCTTTCATTCTCACTCTCTGTGGACTCGCCTGTGCCGCGCGATACTGCGGCCAGCACTTCCGGCACCTGCTCGCGCAAACCTCGCGGTAAATCTCGGCTGCCTCTCGGCTGCCTCTCGGCTGCCCCTCGGCTGCCTCCTCGGCTGCCTCCTCGGCTGCCTCTCGGCTGCCTCTCGGCTGCCCCTCGGCTGCCTCTCGGCTACTCTCTCGGCTGCCTCCTCGGCTGCCCCTCGGCTGCCTCTCGGCTGCCTCTCGGCTGCTCTCTCGGCTGCCTCTCGGCTGCCCCTCGGCTGCCTCTCGGCTGCCTCTCGGCTGCCTCTCGGCTGCCTCTCGGCTGCCTCTCGGCTGCCTCTCGGCTGTCTCTCGGCTACCTCTCGGCTGCCTCTCGGCTGCCTCTCGGCTGCCTCTCGGCTGCCTCTCGGCTGCCTCTCGGCTACTCTCTCGGCTGCCTCCTCGGCTGCCCCTCGGCTGCCTCTCGGCTGCCTCTCGGCTGCCTCTCGGCTGAATCTCGGCTGAATCTCGGCTGAATCTCGGCTGCATCTCCGCCACCTGGTCCGCCAGCGCCGCAACCTCCTCCGCGTCGCTCAGAGCAACGGCAAGCGCCTAAAGTAAGGTAAGGTAAGGTAGACTTCTCCACACACACACGAGGTGGTGCGTGTGGGGCAAGGGCCAGGCTAGTCCCTCGCGGCGACACGTCTAGACGACAGCAGCCGCACGGCATTGAAAATGCAAGGCGCGGTGCGCGTGGGTGAGCGGTGTGTGTGTGTGTGTGTGTGTGTGTGTGTGTGTGTGTGTGTGTGTGTGTGTGTGTGTGTGTGTGTGTGTGTGTGTGTGTGTGTGTGTGTGTGTGTGTGTGTGTGTGTGTGTGTGTGTGCGTGTGTCAAGCGCCTTCTCCGCCTCGGGTCCGAGCAGGGAAGCCAGCGGGGCCCCGACAGCCGGAGCGAGCTTCCGCAACAGGCCGAACCCTGCGGTGTGAGTACGCCAACCTCAGGGCGGGAGATCTGGGGAGATATGGGGAGATGTGGGCAGCCTACGTGGTGGGTACGCCAACCTCAGGGCGGGAGGACGGCATTGTGCGGCGTACTCATACCACCGCAAGTGAAGACAACGGAGAGGGAAACACATGAATACAGTGGTATGCGGCGGAGAACAGCGGAGTACGTGTCCTCTCGAGTGCTAGATATGGGGGAGATATGGGGGAGATATGGGGGAGATATGGGGGAGATATGGGGAGGTGTGTCCTCTCGAGTGCTAGATATGGGGGAGATATGGGGGAGATATGGGGGAGATATGGGGAGGTGTGTCCTCTCGAGTGCTAGAGATGAGGGAGATATGGGGGAGATATGGGGGAAATATGGGGAGGTGTGTCCTCTCGAGTGCTAGATATGGGGGAGATCTGGGGGAGATCTGGGGAGATATGAGGAGGTGTGTCCTCTCGAGTGCTAGTTGGGAGACAAGAAGACGCAGTTCCGCTTCTAGGCGGCCGAGTCCCTCCCCATATCTCCCCATATCTCCCCAGATCTCCCCCATATCTCATATCTTCCGCTTCTAGGCGGCCGAGTCCCTCCCGCCGCAGCTCCGACGCGGGCGCGACAGCGGCGACTGCCTACGTGTGAGCGAACGGAGGCATGAGAGATTCGCGCGAAGACACAACCCCGGGACCCACGACGCACAAGCACAGACAGTCGAGAAGGGAGAGACAGCAGCGGCAGTCAGAAGTCAGCGCTGGGTCCGAGGAAGGCGAATGCGAGGACGGCCGTTAGTGCGAGCTCTCTAGCTATTGGGGTGTCGGACTACAGTGGGGTGTCAATAGTGGGGTGTCAATAGTCGGACTACAGTGGGGTGTCGGACTACAGTGGGGTGACTGTGGGGTGTCAATAGCTAGGTCGGGTTAGCCATACTATGTCGGGTTAGGCATGGCCCGGACTGTGCCGACACCCCACGGCGGGCGCCTGCTCGAGCGGGCCGTTGAGCGGGCCGAGCGCGGGCACGAAGAGCTGCTCGAAGAGCGGGATCGCCTGCTCGCACCGCACACGCGTCAGCCAGGCGCCGCTCGCAGCTGTGCGTCCGCTCGGGCAGCTTCCGCACGTCGCTGACTGGCTTGTTGTTCCATGAGACGAGGACGGAGCCGGCGCACGCGTCGGCGTAGTCGGCGTACGTGCAGGCTAGAAGAGTTTGCATCAGCGCGCCGAGCGAGTGGCCCAGCGACACCAGCGGCAGCTCAGCCGACGACTCTGCGGCGAGCGCCGCCCGCGCGGCGTCAAGCTTCCGCTTGACATCGGCGGCAGGCTTGGTGTAGTCAAAGTCGACCGCGTACGGTGTGGCAACGACGAGGTAGCCGCGATCGGCCAGCTGCTCGAGCAGGTATCGGTACGCGACCTGCGGCGCCGGCGAGACAAACGCTCCACCGAGAAAGTGCACGAGCGCTCTCGGCTCGCCAGGCGGTCGCAGCAGCTTGCAGCCGGCGCAGTCCTTCCACTCGGCCGCCGCGATGGGCGCCGCCGTACGGCGAAAAGCGCACGGAGGTGGGCCAAGCGCGGTCCAGCCGACGGCGAGACTCGAGCAAACCGCGAGCAGCATCTTCGCGGCAGTGTCCAAAAGAATTTATTATACCAGGGAAGGCGCAAAAAAAAAGAATTTTACCACCACTCTCTCGCACACGCACGATTCACACAACAAACCAAGCGGGGACGACGGCTTCTAATAGAAGCTTGGCCGCTCTGTGTATCTCGAGACAACGAGAGAAGGCCGCCCGCAGGGCGCCGGGCCCCTCTTCGGCAAAAAGGGCCCCTCCGCGAGGGCCTATGCGCGCTCGCGCTCAGTGCTCCAGCTTTGCAGGAAGGGGCGCCGCAATCGGCGCGGCCCGTTCCCCGGGCTGTGTGGGCATCTGCCGGCGTCGGTCACCGGCCGAGAGGCGCCGCGGGTGAGGCGGCGCGGCTGCATTTCGAACGCGCCACACTGACCCCGTCGAGAGGCGGCGGCCAGCACCGCTCTTCGGCCGCCACAACCAAGCTGGTTGGCATCTTAGTTGAGGCCTGCATCAAGCTGCATGGGTGCATCGGCTGCGGACTCAACAGGTCGATCAGGCCGCGGTGCTGGATCTCACAGACGGCGTGCTGCTGGGGGCGGGCCCAAGACGGCTGGAAAAGAACTGAGTGAAGTGGCGAGCCAGAGGCTACCTGGGTCGTCAAGTGGTGGTCCATGGCCACTCTGAGCAGGGCTGTGCTTTGGTGGGGCTGTGCTTGATCATGTGTGAGAAGTAGGAGTCCGTTGTGCCGGCGCTGCCTGAGGGTAAAACAGAAATAGCCTCGTGTGGGGTGTTATTCGGGGACTTGAATTGGCTTTCTTTTGGCGGGCAAAATAGAAGCCGTCGTCCTCACAGAAGCCGTCGTCGGATTCGCAGTCAGAAGGCGGATGGTCGGAATCCGCGAGCACCGTGGTGCTCGCCGAGAGGACCATCCCATTGCAAAGGTGGGAAGGGGTGTCTGTCCTCGACCCAGCCCTAGCTTGGGATGTCCGTTTTATGCGAGTGCTCCCGCGCACCAACAAACGCTCGAGCGCAACACGGAACTAGCGCGCATTCGCACAGTGGGGCAAGAAAAAGAATTCGGGCGGGACTTTTGGCGCTTGCGCCAAGAGGGTCCTCTCACCTCTGCTTGGCGGCCTTTCTTCGCCGAAGCTTCTCCCTCTCCCAGGTGCTCCTGTCAGAAGCCATCACCTTTCGTGCGAGGTCGTCAAACTCAAAGATTTTGCACCCAATCACTTTGTCGCCCTCCCCCATGCCCAACTGCCCTTCCTTATCCTTCCCGTTTGACACGCCAATGTCGGGCGAGCTGAGCTTCTCGCGCGCCTTCTCACGATTGCACTTTACCCATTCCTCCTGCAGCGACTGGATGAGCGCGCTAGGCGCGTCGTACACGGTCGCGACGCTCGTGCGCGGCGATAATTGCGGCAGCCCGCCTTCTGCGGCCCCAGCATTCACGAGACCCTCAGCGGTGGCTTCGCGCAAGGCGAGCCAAGCCTCAAAGCTTGTCCAGAAGCGGGATTGGTAGGAACGATCGAGGAGGATGAGGACGGCGCAACCAATGTATAGCATTGACATATTCTTCAGCATCCAGTAGAACGATTCGTCCTCGAGCCGCGTGCGCC
This sequence comes from Emiliania huxleyi CCMP1516, assembly GCF_000372725.1. NCBI lineage: Eukaryota > Haptophyta > Isochrysidales > Noelaerhabdaceae > Emiliania > Emiliania huxleyi. Next base: position 593 of record NW_005201367.1, on the reverse strand, counting down.
GGCACTCGCGTTTGCGTTCCCCCTCGTCCTCCTCCGCAGCAGGTGCTGTCGCATACGTCCATAGGATGTTCATAGGGGTCCATATCATGTTCCTAGGGGTCCATAGGATGTTCCTAGGTTTCAGCAGGGAGTGTTGTGGCATGCACCAAAAGTCGAACCACACGAACTTGAGATTCTTATGACTGCGCAAGTGCTTCGCGATCGCGTCGAGTTGCGCGCATTCGGCCCGCGTCGCCGCATCGGGTGCTTCGGCGATCATCCAGCGGTGGCTCACCGCGAGGTACTCCTGCACATACTCGCCACGGAAAGCATCTTCGACGTAGATTTCATGCCGCTCCAGCACGCCCGCAGCCTTGAGAGCGCGGAAAGTGAGGTTGGACGCGGCGACGGCGCGCGCGGCCGCAGAGCCCTCCGTGGCTTACTGGGCCCCTGAGCCGCGTGTGCGAATCTTGTGGCCCAGGCATGGTTTAGATAGTTAACGGTCGGAAGCCAAACACAGGCTACATCCCCACACACGCGCCCGCCATGGCTCTTGGAGAGCATGCGCGAGTGACGCGCTGCAACGAGCCGCGAGAGTGGCATTTCAGTACGTC
>NW_005201368.1:13246-14686 GCF_000372725.1 Emiliania huxleyi CCMP1516 | reverse complement strand
CGCGCGGCTTGTGCGCGTGTATCACCTTCTGCGCGCTCGGGCACTCGATCTGCGCGCCGTAGCCGCAGCCGTCCTCGTCGCGCTCGATCGCCGCGAGCGCCTTGGCGGGCAGCGGCTTCATGCGCTCCACCTCCAGACAGAACCAGAGCCGCTCACGTCGCCGAGCGGGAGCAGGTAGATCTTTCGGCACACGCGCGTCGGGAAGTTGCGGTGCGGCCCCGGCTGCAGGAAGCGCTTGATCGGCTGCCCCGGTCGGTCGCGCACGCCCGGCTGGTCCTTGCCCAGCCAGTCCCACGCGCCCGCGGGCGGCAGGTTGGGGAAGCAATGCCAGCAGCGCTCGAGCGGTGGCGCACACGGCGGGCAGCCATCCTTGAGCGCCTTCTCGCGGGTCTTGGCGTCCTGCGGCGCCTGCCAGCCCTTCTTCTTCGGCGCAGGCATGGGAGGCCCGGCCGGCGGCGCTCCATTCTGCGCGGCCGGCGGCTGCCCCTTCTGCGCGGCCGCCTTGCGAGCCTTGGCCTCTGCCTGCCGTTCCACAAGCGCGCCCACCTGTGCCTCGTCGGCACCCATCGACACGGCCAGGCGCACCGCTGCCTTGTCGGCCGCATCGCCCACCCGCTCCATGAGCGCGTCCATCATGGCCAGGGTTTTCTGGAGGTCCGCAGCGACCTCATCGGGCGACTTCGCCGGAGTAGCCGGCGGCTTTGCAGGAGCTGCGGCGGGCTTGTTGGTGGTACTCTCCTGCAACCACAGTCCTTCTTGTGACATGGCAGGCCACTCTCAAGCCCTACAAGCATCAGATCACCCATTTGGGGAGGGTTGACATCGTGATTTATGCGAAAAATTCTTTTTCTGTGCCTGTGTGTGTGCCAGTCCGCGCCAGTCTGCGCCCTTGTCGTGCCAGTGTGCTAATAAATAAATAAATACAACGGACATCCCAAGCTAGGGCTGGGTCGAGGACAGACACGTCCCCACCTTTGCAGGATTTTGCAAAAGCGAGGGGGGAGGGCGCATCGCCGCGCGGAGAGGGCTGGGCACAGGGCACAGGGGATCTTCGCCGGAGTAGCCGGCGGCTTTGCAGGAGCTGCGGCGGGCGGCAGCAGCTGGCGGTGGCTTGGCTGGCGGCTTGGCTGGCGGCTTGGCTGACGGCTTGGCTGGTGGCTTGGTGGCTTGCTCGTCGGCATGTGTAGGCTTCTACGCCTGGGCCCTCCGTCGGGGTTTCCCTCTCTTCAAGCTGGAATACTGTGCCGTTTTGCTGTTCACAGCTAGGGACGGCCTCTGCGGCAAAGTCAAACCACCCCACCACCTCCCGCCTCCCTCCCTCCCACCTCCCTCCCACCGCAGCAAACCTTCGGCTCCCGCTCAGAGGCTCGCCGCGCCCGTGCGGCGCGCCGAGGCGGCGCCGAGGCCGGCGCCTTGCACCCGGCCCGCGGCCGGCACCGC
>NW_005201368.1:9030-12029 GCF_000372725.1 Emiliania huxleyi CCMP1516 | reverse complement strand
CCAATCATATGATTTCTTTTTTAGTTCCCCATAAGTAAGGTAGGTAGGTAGGTAGGTAGGTAGGGGCAGGGCAGGGGCCGGCCAGGTTTTTGCAGAATTTCAGCATCAGGCCAGCCCAAGCAAAAAGAATCTACACCTGGGTCAAGACGGATTTTCGGTGCCGCTTCCGTTTTCTCCCGCTCGCCATGAAGCATGATTTTCTCTTGAAGGGCGTTTCCGTCCGTGTCTTATAACCCCCGGCACGCGCCCTTGTGTGATCGGGCTGGACGTGCGTCGCGACGACGAGCGGGCGATGCCCGGGCCGCGGATGGATGGGTAGGGGAGGGGGGATGGGAGAGGTGGGTTGGAGTGTGTGTGACACACACACACACACACACTCCGGTCGGAGGGGTGGCAGTGGGAGGGCTCGAAGACGGACCTCTCTCGCTCCGGGAGGGTGGAGGGGTGGAGGGTGGAGGGGTGGAGGGGTGGTTGAGCCCTCTAGCTCTATCGATATAGCCCTACCCCTCCCGCCGTTTTAGGGCCTCCCCACCCGCTATGTTTTCCTTTTTGTTTTCCGGAAAACCTGCGAAAGCCCAACTCACGCCGTGGGTGGCAGGGGCGGTGATAGGAGTCTCCCACTCTTTGGGCTTCGCTAGAAAGATGTGCGGCCAACGCGTGTCCTCGCCCCTTGCGGTCTTGAGGGGCGAGACTTGGAGCACTTTTGGAGTGCAGTCATTAACCTCACATTCCAGGGCCGGGGAGCTGAGAAGCGCACCCAGCGGGCCGGATGATCGGTATCGGGTTGCGGGCAAGAGAGCCCTAGCCCCGGGGGTGCGCGTTCGCAGGGAAAGGGCCGTAAAGTAAACACGGGTCTCCGAGAGGGCTCCGTCCGTGTTCGTGTACCGGGTCGTTTCCCCTTAACTGCAGAACGCCCCCTCTACTCGGAGCTAGTGGACACGGACACTACGACACCACCCGTCACGTACACACACGACTGTCTAACGTGTACACTGCCCGGCTATGTATGTAGGAAGGTGAAGAACAGTCAGGCTCGGACTGGACACCAACGCGGTATGGGTGGACGCAAGACAGATGATGACGACACGCACGAGCGACACACAGACACAAACAAGCTCACGAGACACACAGCCAGCGGGCTGCCACACATCCTGAGTGGGCGTACACATCACTCAGGCCACGTCCCCCCTGTCGCCCCCCCCCCCCAGCACTCCAAGGTGCCAAGAGACAAACAAACAACAGCACAACAACACAGATAGGCGACAGGGGCGAACGTGTGAGACTAGAGCAGGCTTGCTCCGCCTCTAGCAATCTCGTCGCCGGCCGCAAGGCACGGACGAGACCGTGCCCGGCTACGCGGCGGCTCCCCGGCGAGGAAAGGGTAAGTTTTTTTGTGGTCCGAACCCAGCATCTCACGACTAAGCTCCAGGAGGCGCACCCCTGCCGTCCTCCTCGGCGTCACGCACCCAGTGACCACCGCGCCGCCGCCCCGCCGCCGCAGGGAACCATGTCGAAGGAGTTCAAGCTGGAGAAGGATATGCCGCTCGAGGAGATGATCAAGGGCCTCGAGGTCGGCGCCCCGCCCTCCGCCGAACCGGACCAACCGCCGGCCCGAGCGCAGCGCGTCGGCCGCGCCTCGGCGGCGCTTTTTTCGCAGCCCCTCAGTCCCGCGCCCGCCCCCGCCGCAGCCCATGATGCCCGTCGGCGCGCGCGGCTTCACGCTCATCGAGTCGGACGGCAAGGACGAGGCCGGCGAGCCAAAGTTCAAGATGACGGACCTGTCGGCTATCCAGGGTGCGCCGCCGCGCACGGCCGACTCCCTCCCGCGCCACCGCCGCCGCGTGCCCTCGCCCCCGCGCTTCGCCCCGCCCTCTGGGGCGCCAAGGCCCGTCCGCGCTTGTTGTGGAAAGCGGGCCACCACGGAGCACGCCGCCTTTTGACCCGCCGCCGCGCCCATGGAGCGAGCCGCCTTATGACCCGCCGCCGCGCCGCTGTCACGCAGACAAGATCCACAAGGAGGACCCTAACTGGGACTTCGACAAGAACTGCTACAAGCCGCCCTCCGATTGAGCGCCGCACGCGTTGTGACGGAGTCGAACTCAAGGCGAGAGCGTCTCGGTGCTCTCGCCGGCGCGCATGTTGCTTGTGTCATTCTTGTGCTCCGGTCGCCTGAGGCAGCCGGTATTTAGAGTGTTTTTCAGGAAAGGACCCGGGCGCGGCGGGGCCGGGGGGTATAGGATACGCTCTACGTCTGGCCATCTGGATCTGCGGCGGGTGCGCTCGCTCTCGCGCGGTCTCTGGCGCCGCAATTTGGCCTCTGCGCGCCCAGCGCGCGCCGAGAGCGGACCAGCACGCCAATGCCAATGGCACGAGAATGGCAATGGGTGCGACGCGCCGACCTCTCGGCGTGCGTGTGGGTGTGCTATCTGGCCTCTGCGAGCTGTGACCACGTGTACATCTCGAGGCAGGCCTCAGCAGCCCACCGCACACACAACAACAAGAACACTACCAAACACAGGTCGTTTCAGACCGCGACAATATGTTCCAGCTGGACGTGTTCGTCAAAGACTCAGACTCAGCTGCACCCTGCACGCGCGCGCACTCGCACGGACACACGGTGCCGAGCAGAGACTGAGTAGTGAGTAGAGCTCTAGCTCTGAAGAGCAGAGCGAGAGCTACTCTGCTCTGCGCGGCGGCTGGCCTGGCCCGACACCCAGCTCCAACAGGGCACAGCCGCGGACATGTGCTATCGGACCAGCGAGGCGACGGCCCCCTGCACGAGGCGGACTGGCCAGCGCACCATGCCTGGGAGGGAGGCAAGGCAAATTACGACTACAAGGTGAGCAACCATGTGTGTGTGTGTGTGTGTGTGTGTGTGTGTGTGTGTGTGTGTGTGTGTGTGTGTGTGTGTGTGTGTGTGTGTGTGAGTGAGTGTGTGAGTGAGTGTGTGCGTGTGCGCGCCCGTGTGTGTGTGTGTGTGTGTGTGGTGTCACGGCACC
>NW_005201368.1:0-4715 GCF_000372725.1 Emiliania huxleyi CCMP1516 | reverse complement strand
GCGCCGGGCTTTTGGGGGGGGGGGGGGGGGAGGCGCAGCCCTGGGACGGCGCGGCTTCTCTCTCCCCAGCAGCACATTACGCGCGCGGGAGCCCCCCCGCGGTACTCTGTCCCCACCCATTGGTTGTCGTCTGGCATGGCCTGTTCTCGCCCGCGGTGCGATCTTGACGAGCTGGCGGCAGCCTGTGCACTCTCTGAGTTGTTGTGTGGTCGTGTGCATGTGCTCTGAACATGTCGGTCGTTTTGTCCCTGATGACGTGCCTTCGTTGGATTGCTGCTTGTGATCAGTGATGATGTTGCTTGCTATTTTACAGTCAGAATCGCCCTGGGGGCTCCTGAGGTCCTGTGTTCCTGTATAAAGCGTCAGCCGTAGGTAGGTAAGGAAGGTAAACCACTTGAGAGGCAAACTCGAAGGCATTCGATCGCCACGCCGCCCCTCCCCGGGGGGTGGGGCCAGCTCTCTTCGGTCGAGGACTCGCGCCCGCCCCCGCGGTCTCTCTATCGTCCTCGGCTCGTCCGTCCGTCCCGACTCTACTCGCAGAGGCCGCGTCAGCTCGTCTCTCGCCTCCTCCGACAGCTGACCCCAGGCCCCCCCCGGGGCCCTCCGGTCTCGGCCCTCCGGCTCGCCGGCGGGTTCGTTATTGTGTTTGCACGAGCATCTTCTTCTTTTGATTCCACCCTGCAGATTCGATGTGCCCGTCAAGCACCAAATCCGGCGAAGTAACGACTGGGCGGGCGCTTTGGCCGAGCTTGTCGTTTCTGTCGGGCGATTTTCGTGGTGCGTTGACCCTTGCCGTGGGGCGCCTCGGACAGCGTGAACCGGCGGGGCGCAGCCCGGAGATCTGGCGTCCGCGTGCGCGCGGCAGCCCTTCCTCCCTCAGAGCACTCCTGCACACGGGCCGCGCCACCTTGCTTGACGACGCAGCACCTGCCCCGCCTCCGCCTCTCTGCTCAGCAGCCTTCATATGCTCTGAGCTTGTGCATAGGTACGAGCGTCAGTGAGCGCTGCGATGCTACGCAGCAGGCTTGCCGCCTTCCTGGCGCTTCTCCCTGCCGTTGCTGTCGCCCAAACCTGCGCCAGCATAGCCGGCCGCACTGATGATTTCACCAGTGACAGCGGAGGATGTGGCCAGAATGGCGACCCGGACGATTGTACAAACTCTTACAAGTCAACGAACTCACCTGGCGAGTACAAGCTGTGCGAATTTCGTTCCGATAGCCCTTGCCTTCCGACTCCTACAAGTGGGTGTGGCACCGGCACAACGTGCACCTCTGTCATAGTGAGCGGCTGCTTTCCGCCACCGTCTCCTCCACCACCCTCGCCGCCGCCACCGTCTCCGCCGCCGCCGCCTTCGCCGCCTCCCCCGTCACCGCCGCCGCCCTCGCCGCCGCCGCCCTCGCCGCCGCCGCCCTCGCCGCCGCCACCATCGCCCCCACCACCGTCTCCCCCACCACCGTCTCCGCCACCGTCTCCACCGCCATCGCCGCCGCCGCCGTCTCCGCCACCGCCGTCGCCCCCTCCCCCGTCACCGCCGCCGCCCTCACCCCCGCCCCCGTCTCCACCGCCGCCATCGCCACCGCCGCCATCGCCGCCGCCGCCATCGCCGCCGCCGCCGTCTCCGCCGCCTGGGGGAAGCCGCCACCGACGAGCGTGTTGGACTTTTCACTCCGGACAAAAAACGCGGCACAGCGGACGGTGCGGGGCGTGCCGCAAACATGGACCGTCTGTGGCGAGGTGGGTCGCGTCCCCCGATTTTGTTCAACCCAGCATCCACACCCTTTACCCCCCTCTATCGGGGTTATGGGGGGTTTACGTGGCTGGGTTCACAGCGATTGTAGGAAAGTGTCGAAACCAAATCACGGTCGCGGCCTTCCGACTCGCGCCTTCGCCTCACTGGCACTATTGTAGCCCTGGCCCGCACGCCGGCGACACAGCTCCAGCTGTCGAACTGACCCGCAGCTCCTCTCAGAGCGGGAACTGTGACGAAAGTTGACTGAGGCGGTTGTCAGGAACCATCATACGGATCACATGGTGGCTCTCTCATGACGGGAGACCGCCCGACCACTCCTGGGTGGCACTGCCACCAGTGTCGCTCGACGTCCTGTCGACAGCGTGCCGACAGCGACACAGACCATGTGGGACGCGTCGAGTATCGACATCTACTGCTTACCCAGCCTTCGGTTGTATCCTGGCTGTGGTCTCACACCCACTGGTGTCCATCTCAGAGACCGCAGGAGGTCATGAGGGTCGATGGGAGTGCCAACCCCACAATGCCTAAAAACCCAGCCCAGTACGAGGTGTGAACGTGAACAGAGTAGCCAGATCGCTGTCGATCGTTACGGCACGCATGGGGGGCCTCCCGGACGTATGATCCTAGCCCAATAAGCTCCACGGAGCAGATTTGGATTTTTGACAGAATTAAATGCACTGCCACCCCCGCACGGGAGAATATGATGCAAAGAATATAGATAGCCTTTGCAGAGAAAAGCGTGTAAAGGCCAAGCCCGACCTCCCCTCCTAGCCTTCTTTGGCCGCGGCCCCGCCACCGTTTCGTCTTCTCTGCCTGACGTAGGGAGGGGTGTACCTTCCGTGAAACGATTTTTGAGGTGTGAAGGTACACCCCCTAGACGCGACGCCCCCCGAACCAACGGGCCAGACCCTTCCAGAGGGTGCCCCAGGGACGCCCAAAATCGCCCACAGCAGCCCCACAACCCTTAAACAGTACTCGGCACAACCACTCAAAGTTGGCCTCCCCCGGAGGTGTTTCACATTAGGGGCACCCTCCGGCAGGCCGCCCTGAGCCCCCTAGGCGGGCCGCCGCTGCTCTAGCGCGCAGCGACCCGATGGGCAAGGGGCCCCTACCCACCACAGACACCCTCACGCCCTCTCCCCCGGCCCGCCGCGGCACCGAGGGCGATTCTGCGCGAGGGATCGCTTCTGCGGAGCCGCAGCGGCCGGCGGCGGCGCCGCCAGCGCGGCCCGCGCGGCCGGTGGCGCCGGTAGCGCGAGCAACGGCATCGGCGATGGCGCGGCGGTCGGCGAAGGCGCGTTGGGCAGCGCGAGAAGTGGCTGCCGCCCTCCCGACGGCGGCGGCAGCCACTTCTCGCGACGAGCGTGCCCGGCTTCTTTAGCAGCAGCGCGTCTAGGTCCTTTGTGAGCGCGTCTTTCGCGCCCTTGGCGGCGCCGCCGAGCACGGCGATGGCGCCCTGGAGCTCGGGATCGCTCAGCCTTGCCTACGAGGGTAGGGACCAGGAGCGCAGAGCCAGTGGGAGGGCAGGCAGGTATGGCAAAACTGCGAGCTCCCGAGGACGTCTGGCGCCGAGTGCGTCTGGCACCGGGCACGGAAGCTCGCACTCGGCCGCACGCGATAGTGCTGCCGCGAGAACGCCAGCCATGTACGATATGTCTCGTGTACACTCCTCCTGGGTCATGGTCGGTCATATGCAGGACGGCCAGAGTCGCCCACATCGCCTACGCGGTCCCGAGTGTGGTCAGACTGATACACCGCGACTCAACGGTTGAGTGCGGCCAGCGCACACAAAAGTCGTCGACTGCGGCCTGGCGCGGTGATCATAGGGGCTGGAGACCAGGCAGTATGGGCCTGCAACCTGGCCACGCATGAACTCGGTACCTACATTCGCAGAGGCCCGGCAAGGATGGGATCTAGTAGAGTGATTGCGCGCTGAGACCGTACTCCGTGGGTCGCTGGAATGACCTGTAGGGAAGTTCAGTGCCGCTGCTCGACTCTCCAGTGTCACAGCCGATGCCTGTGACCTGGCCACCGCCGCACGGTGCTTGAAATCGGCGCCTCCTCGGGTGTGCCCTCATAGACAGTCTTCGGCGGCCGAGTCGACGCGAGAGCTTCCCTACACAGACGTCTACTGTGAACCACCGACGAATAGAGCACAGGTTTTTGGCCACGAGATCCGCCTTCGAGGTCGAGCCGAGGCTGCCGGCGTCGTCTCTGCTGCTCTGGGCATCACCTGCACAAGCCAAGCAGACTTTGTTGCAAAAGCGTAGGCGGGTCGACGCGCCGTGTGTTGGGTTCCCATCTCGGCGCGCGCGAGTCCAGACCGAACCGACTAGCTGCCGCCGCAGCGAGTGCGGCTGGGCTGCAGGCAGGCCTGTAGCAGGCGCTCGGCACGCTGTCCGGAGGCGCTGTGGCTCAGGGGGCGAGCGCCTGTGGCTCGCGAAAAAAGTCGAGAAATTTCACAAAAAAATAGTCGAGTACTTTTGCACAAGCCGCTGCGCGATCCTTGGTGCGTTCGCCGATGTGCTTAGCCGCGCGGCTGCGGCCCGCCGGCAAGGCGGTCTCCGCCGCTCCCTCCGCCGCTCCCTCCGCCGCTCCCTCCGCCGCCGCTCCCTCCGCCGCTGCGCCGCCTCCGCGCCGCCATTCGCTGGAGCGTGCGTTTGGAGTGCTCCTCTCGGTCAATTTTCTCGTCTTCTGGGCCGTGCCAATCTTTGGGATGGGGCAGGCGTACCACCTTGGCCTGAAGCACGTCCTGCGGCCGCTCTACGACCGGCTCGACCGCTCGGCCGCCCTCCGCCGCTTTGCCGCCGCATATGTGTACAACAAGCCCGCCCACGCCGACTTTGCGGCGACGGCGGTGCTCACCTTTTTGTCGACGACGGTAGCGTTCGGCGTGGCGCTGCGCTATCAGCTGGTGCACGGTCACCTCCCGTGGGCCCTCCACGCAGCGTACAACTGCGCGTGG
>NW_005201369.1:3258-9475 GCF_000372725.1 Emiliania huxleyi CCMP1516 | reverse complement strand
AGCGGCCCGAGCCGGTTCTGCCCCGCAGTCAGCGGCGGCAGGAGCGAGCAGAAGCCGACCAGGCGGCGAAACTGGATGCGTAGCCGGCGGATGCGAAGCGAAAAGGGAGCCTCCCACGGCCCGCCCGGCCCATTTTCCACCTGCACGCCTGCGGCGGCGGTGTGAGCGGCGGTGTGAGCGGCGGTGAGAGCGGCGGTGAGAGCGGCGGCGGGCGAGAGGGCTGAGTGATTGGTGGCGATGTAGAACCTGTGAAGACGATCGACGTGCTCGTGATCCGCAATGACTCACACGACCACCGGGTCCCAAGCTTCTTTGTCAGAACATGTTCGAGCCCCCTCTTGGCGAGGCGCTCGACGAATGGCCAGCGAAAATACGCGGTGGTGGCAGAGATGAGAAGGAGGGCAATCAGCAGTTTAATGGCACACACGAAGAAGAACCATTTTGACATCATGATGCAGCGGTAAGAGGAAGAAAAACCGCGTTTTCGCGCGCAGGGGTTTGAGACCGGTCATGAATGAGTGCGCGACACGCATGTTGCGATCAGCGTTGTTGATGTTCTGCGCGACGCCACAGAAGGCGGCGTGCGAGCTGATTAAATGCATTTTTTTTTTAGATGCTGTGCGAAGCCACGCGAAAGTGTGAGTGAGTACGTACGCATACGCACACACGCATGTATGTATGTAGTAAGGTGAAGAACAGTCAGGCTCGGACTGGACACCAACGCGGTATGGGTGGACGCAAGACAGATGATGACGACACGCACGAGCGACACACAGACACAAACAAGCTCACAAGACACATGGATAAAGAAATTGATCACGCTTCCACGTCAACAACACTTTTACTAAGCGATGCCCACCCACAGCATGACAGCAGCTGCAGCGGCGGGCGCCTCCCTGCTCATCATCTACCTCGCGATCCGCCGCCGGCGCCGCCTGAGCTCGAGCTTCCTGCCGACGCAATCCTTTGGCGCGAAGCACGAAGGGCTGCTCCGCGACGCGCGGCTTGACAAACTGTTGGTCATCACGGACTTTGACGCGGTGCGACGCATATCTGTCATATCCCGGCTCCCGGCTCCCGCCCACGCCCCTCCGCGCCTCGTGCAGACGCTCACGACGGGAGACTCAACGCAGTGCCACGACCTCGTCGGCTTCTCGGACCTTCTGGCGGCGCAATTCCGCGAGGGCTTCGCGCCGCTGCTTGACTGGCAGACCAACCCGCTCACCGACGGCGTGCAGTGGTGGGACACGGCGCCCAGACACCGCCGGCGCCGCCTCGACGTGGCGTCGCCTCAGACGCCTTTGGCCAAAGCGTAGGCGCACGCGCTGATGGTCAAGTATGGCCAGCCGCCCCGCTCGCTCATCCCGCGGATGGTGCGCCAGTCGAGCATGGTGCCCCGCCCCGGCGCGCTCAAGCTGCTGCACCGCCTCGCGCTGCTGAACGTGCCGGTGCTGATCGTCTCCGCGGGGCTGTCGGACGTGATTGAAGAGTTCCTCTTCCTCCGCCAGCACGACGCCCGGCTACAGCTGTGAACGGCGTCTCTTCACACCTCGTTGCTGTGAACAGGTTCCTCCGCCAGCACGACGCCCTCACGGAGAACATCACCGTGTGCTCGAACCGGCTCAACTACGGTGCCGACCTCGCGCCTCAGTCAGTGGCGCCGGACCCGCCCATCACCTCCTTCACCAAGGCCTCGGCCTACCGTGCCGCCGGCTCCTTCTTCAAGCACCACGCGGCGCGCCGCTCGCTGCTGGTGCTCGGCGACTCAATCACAGACATCGACGCCGCCACGGAGGTGCCGTACGACCACCTCATCTCGGTGGGTTTCCCAAACTCCCGCGGCCCAGAGGCGAGCAGATCGCCGAGAGATCGCCGAGAGATCGCCGAGAGATCGCCGAGATTGGCCAACTCGCGCCACGCGCGCACGTGACGGCCGCTGCGCCAGGGCGCCGAGCCGATTTCGGTGGCCCCACCACTCTCTTGTCACTGCAGGCGACGGCAAAGTACGCCGAGTCCTACGACGCCCTCGTGCTCGGCGACCACGGCTCGCCGGCGTAGATGCTGACAACAGTAGATGCTGACAACAGTAGATGCTGACAACAGTAGATGCTGACAACAGTAGATGCTGACAACAGTAGATGCTGACAACAGTAGATGCTGACAACAGATCCCCGCACTCCCCTAAGCACTCGAGAAGACACGAAAGACACTCACGCCACACCCAGACGCGGTGAAGAGTAATAGATCTTTACTTCCAACACCCAGTCGCGGTGAGTCCACAACGCAGGCTCGCTGGCGGCGGTTGACGAGCTCGTCGATGACGTGATGGCCGCGGAGCTCTCGGCGAGCGAGCACATCACGCGGCTCTCGAAGCTGAAGCGCCAGCCGAGTACGGGCGCCTTTGGGGTTGACCGCCAGTGAGTGCGATGCAGCCGTCTGGTTGCTTCCTCCTGTCTTCTTCTTACCAGGGGGGGCAGCCCGCTGGAGAAAATAAATAAATAAAAACGGACACCTCTCTACTGTGAGATGCATGGGTAAAACAAGGAACAGGTCCCCGCCCTTGCGATCTTTGTGCAGGGTTCTTTGTGGAGAGGCAGGTGTGGCGCCTGCGCTTTGTGGCCCCTGCGCCCTGGCCGTGTGGCCGCGGGCCGCGCCGCGCGCGCGCGGGGCCGCCGCCGCCGCCGCCCGCGCGGCGCGTGCAGCTCGGTGTGCACGTGTGCGTGGGCGGCCAAACCGGGGCGCTCGCGCGGGGTCGGTCGACGCTCTCCTGCATCCTGTGAGCTTTCGGCAACACACACTCATCATTCTAGACACACTAATAGTAACCCCCCCACCCCCTGTCAAATGCCAGTGTGTGTGCGGGACGCGAACGGCGGCGCGAACTGCTCCCACCGCTAGAGAGCGCGCCCTGCATGGAGACCGACGCGCGCGGCCCACACGACAAGTCGACAAGGCTCAAACAGCCGGGAGAGCTCGTCGCGGCACATTCTTGGAGTGAAATGTAATGATCGGCATAGCTAGGGGGGGGGAGGGGGGGGGGAGGGGGGGCACGAGGTCGATTTCGGTGCTGGATCGCTGGTTGGTTCGTCGAATGGTAGGTTCGTCGAAACGGCCAAGGGGAGAAAGAACGGCTCGCAGGCTGTGCCATTATTGCAGCGGAGCATAACGTGGTTAAGGGAGTCGGAGATTGGAGATGGTGTAACGGGTGGAATGGCACAGCCTTCTAACGCGTGGGCGGTCGGGTCGATCAACGCGTCACGAGTAGAGAATCAGGACCCGGCAACGCTTTGCCCCGGTTGGCGGGGTGAAGTTGACGCTCTCGGTGATCCCCGACCCGTCGAGCCTCAGACGAACCTCGTCGCAGGAGTACTGGCGTCGGGGCATGGTGGTGCGAACGGCGCTGCTGCGCGCCTGAGGGGGGGGGGGGGTTGTGATGTCCAGTCCCCAAAGAGCAAAGCAGAAAGCGCAGGCACACCCGCTTGTCAATGTGGGACGCCTCGTCCTGCTCGGCAGGCTCGCTGATGGGGATGGGGTGATGATCGTCACTGCTCTCCGAGCCCGCCTCGCTCAGCTCCACCGCGGGCTCCTCCGCACTTGACTTCGCTTCCGCCGCCTTGGGAGGGCCGCCATTGCGCCGGGGCTTCTGGGGGCTCTTACGCTTTAGTCCCGTTTTTTTGCCGGATCGCTCGGCAAACTTTTGGGCCAAGTCCTTGCTCTTTTCCGGGCCCTGATGGCGTGCCTGTGAGGGGTCAAGCAAGGGCGGCTCGCTCAACGGGGCAGGGCGGGGCGGTGGGGGAAGGGGGGAGGGCTCCGGGGGGGGCCGGGGGGCGAGAGCCTGTGTCTCTACGTTACATCATCTAAACACGCGCGTAGGCCAGCGCCGCCTCCGCCGCCGAGCTGAAGCTCCCGAGGCACTTGCGCTTCCTATCGATGGTGACTTCGGCCCGGAACCGGGACCTGCATGCACAGGTGGGAGGGAGACGGTGCAAACAAGTCATTGGGCAGTGCGGGCGGCACGGTGATGGACCTGCAGGCGGGATCCCTCGTGACGCCAAGATAGCCCGTCGCATTTGAGCTTGGGACGAGGTACACTGTCTCGTTGGTCGGACTGTGTTTCGCCTTCCCATCAATGTTCGTTTACATTGAGGTGATGTGGAGTCTGGCCGCGCGGCGGGCGGCGGGACGGACGTAAGATAATCAATCAACTGTCTGCGTACTGCGATAAACTACCCACCCCCTGAGCCTGACCCACCCCGTGCCGCGCCGCCGGGGCGACTGGCGACGGCAAAAATGCAAGCCCCGCCCCTGGCCACTGTTTGTGGCTTTTTGGACGGCTTTTTTGGATTCTCCCGCCCCCCGACCCCTCTTTTGGATTTTTTTTTGGGGTGGCGAAGCGAAGAGAGACTGGCGAGCCCTTCCCTCTGAGAAAATTCTGGCTGCTGACTCCAATGACTGGCTTTCTGCATCTCGTTCTCGCACCGGCAGTCGTCGCGCTGATCGTCGGGCCCGCTCCGGCAGCAACGATAAGGGGCGGGAACATGCGGTGCGGGCCCGTGAGCTTGGGACTCTTTGATGCATTCAAGAAGGCGTTCGACAACAAGGATTACACCAACTCGCCGGCGACGTACGAGCAAACAAACGCTCGCGCGAGCCACATCCTCGTGCCGACAGAGGCTCAGGCGCTTGAGATCAAGTCCGCGCTTGAAAGCGGCAGCACCGACTTTAGCGAGGCCGCAATGAAGCACAGCACTTGCAACTCGGCGGCGCGGGGCGGTAAGCTTGGGAAGTTCACGCCCGGGCAAATGGTGAAGGAGTTTGACGACGTTGTCTTTGGGCTATACGATACCGGCTTGATCAACCCCAAAAACGAGGCGGACATCTACGAGCCCAAGTACGCTCTCGATGAAGTCCACGGCCCGGTGGCTACCCAGTTCGGCTTTCACCTCATCAAAATTGAGACACGCTACATCTCTGAGAGCGACTTCCGGCTGAAGCAGAGCGCCGGCCTGTGAGGTGGTCGTCGCGTCGGACGCTCTCGGGCCTCGAGGACTGTGATCTGCGTGTTGCATACAGACACACTATATCGTCCCGGGGGTTGCCCCTCACGCACGCCCACGTCGCGCACGTGCGGCTTGTACTCGCTCTACTCTCGTTGTCTCCTCTCGAGTCTCGCGCGTCGCGGATAATCTCTCACATGTGCCAGTTGTCGAGACTGTTTTTATTCTACGTCGCTGCCCTTTTTCCGGCGAGAGACCGCCGCACGCCGCACAGCCACAGGCCGACGCTCGCTCTAAATAAATAAATAAATAAATAAATAAAAACGGTCAAACTCTGAGACGAGATGGGATTTAGGGACATGTGTCCCCGCCCTGCACGATCTTGGTGTGAGGGATCTTCAATCCGTCCCCTCACCCCCTGGTCACTACCCGACACTAGAAGAGCAGCAAGACACACTATCACTAACAGGATTTTGTAGCCCACAGACTCACACTCGATGCGCCCGCACCTCTCCCCGCTGCCCGCTGCAGCGGGCACCCACCGCGCACAACCTCGAGAACAGAGAACACGACTCTCTTCTTGATACATGTACTGGTTATACTGCGTGCAGCGTGCGCGCACGGCGGCCGGGCCGGCTTGCTCTCCCCCTGCGCGGTCAGTGCTTCCGCCGCTTGAATGCGCTGAGTGCGGCGCCATCGCTCTCGACCGCGCGCAGCCCGTCGGTGCAGCGGGGCCCGCCGCCACCGCCGGCACCGCCGCCGCCGCCGCCTGGAGGAGCACGCGCCTGGGCGGTCTCGCGCCGGTGCGCGTGGAAGTTTGCGTTGAAGTTGCTCGGAATGACCAGCGACGGCCCCACGCCACCGCCGGCCGCCGCGGCGCGCTGCGCGCGCTGTTCGACCGCGCGCCGCTTGGCCGCCTCGGTCGCCTCCACCGTCGCCATCCGCTCCTCCACCGAGAGCTCCACCTACGGTCGAGCAGACGAGGGGACGCGTCGCGTACGTGTTGCCGAGGACGCGCCCAGCCCCCGAGAGAGATGCTCGCCTCGGCGATGCCGGCGAGCCAGCGCGTCGCTGCGCCGCCCTGCTCGTCGGCGCCCTGCTGCACCATCGCCTGCTCGTGCCGCAGGTGCCCCAGCGCAATTGCCTCCCGCATGTGCGCCGGCGCCACGTACAGAGAGTCTTCGTCGCCGTCGGCGGCGCCCTCCGCCGCGCCGTCGGCG
>NW_005201369.1:0-2972 GCF_000372725.1 Emiliania huxleyi CCMP1516 | reverse complement strand
GGCGCGGTTTTTTGAAGGTGGGGGCTGGGGAACCTTGGTCCGTCAAGGAGCAATCCTAAATACTCCCCGTTTTGCTTGTCCCAGCAAACTAGGGGAGGGACCGCCTCTGCGGCAAAGTCAAACCACCCCACCACCCACCACCCACCGCCTCCCTCCCACCACCGCAGCAAACCTTCAACTCCCACAGGCAAACCTTCGGCTCCCGCTCAGAGGCTCGCCGCGCCCGTGCGGCGCGCCGAGGCGGCGCCGAGGCCGGCGCCTTGCACCCGGCCCGCGGCCGGCACCGCCTCGCCCCACAACTGACCGCCCTGCGGCCCCTGCACGGGCTGCAGATGCAGCGCTTGTCTGTCGTTCTCCACACCGCCGTGGCGTGGCAGACGGTGAACGAGCTAGCGTGCGGGGAGAGCGGCATTGTGCACGGAGCTAAGTGCATTTTGCCGTTCTTAACGGAGTCGCTTAGGCGGCTCCAGTGGTGTGCCTGTGATAGTGCTAGCACGCGCCAGTTCGCACCTGTGTCGAGCCTGTGCTCTGCTGTGAGCGAGAGTTGTTTTGTTTAAATTCTTTTTTCCTGGATGTGAGGCTGCCGACTGCAATCCAAGTGCTCCGCCCTCGCACAACACTCTCAACGAACAGCAAGATCCAGAATGCACGGCATGGGAGGTGGATTCTAACCGTTTTGGCGCTTGGTCTTGGACTTAACGTATATCGACGTATGCGATATGGATACGATCGTCGCCGTTTTGCTGAGTACTGAGAGGCGTGTCGGTCGCCCCACGCGCCCGCACCCACCTCAAGCCTTAGTGCGCCTGCTCCCCTCGCGCGAGGCGGAGCGGCAGGTCGAAGAGCGACTCGCGCAGCAGCCGTCCGGCCGCCTCCTCGCCAAACAAGCGCGAGAGCATCGGGCGCGCAGGGTCCCTCTCGGTGCGGTAGGTTGCGTACTCGAGCTGAGCCGCAAGCACAGCGTCGAGCTCGGAAGCGGGCGGCGGCGACGGGGGAGGCGGGTCCGCGAGCAGCCGAAGGTAGGCCCTCGTGTAGTCTTCCATCGCCGGCAGCAGCAGCGAGACGAGCTCGTCCGGAGGGGTGCTGGCCGGCAGCCGCGACCAGAGGAAACGGTCCGAGAAGAAGCGGGCAGAGTCGGGCGGCACCGGCCCTCCGGGCGGGAGCCGTCGCCGGTGTTTCGCGTACGCGGCGTCGAGCTGCGCCTACACCTCGGCTCACCTCGGCTCATCTCGGCTCATCTCGGCTCATCTCGAAGCCGGTGGTGCGGCGTCGAGACGCGCCTCGGCCTCGGCGCAGTGCGGGCGGGCGGGGCCATTCGGCTGCCTGAGGTGGTTGAGCGCGGAGGGTGAGGCGAGCCGCGAACTTCTCCATGCGCGCTGTGTGGGACAGTCCGCAGCCCGACAGGAGTGCAGGCCCGCGGAGAGTTCAGCATCTAGAGAGTGCCAGTCGATGGCGACCAGCGAGCCGCCGGGCAGCGTGACGAGGTCCGCCGAGAGGGTGGGCAGCGCCGAGTCGAGCCGCGGGAAGAAGCACAGGTTGAGCACCTGCAGCGATGGGCCGCCGTCGAGCAGCAGCAGCCTGCCGTGCCGGAGGCGTTCGCTCGAGAAGGCGCGCACGCTCAGTAGCGCAGGCGTGGCGCCACCGTGCCCGTCGCCGCTGCGCAGCAGCTGCAGATCTCCCGGCGACGGGTACGGCGCCAGAGGTACCGCCGCCTCGTCGAGCAACTCGAACGTCCGGTGGACAAATGGAGCATAGAGGCCGCTCGCGGGTGGCAGGCCGGTGTAAAGCGCTTCCGCCTTCAGCGGCGGTTGAGCGCGAGGGGCGGCGGCGGCGATCGCGACGAGGAAGGGTTGGAGCATATAGGGTTGTTGGAGCATGTCCTCTCGTTCCGTGGTCAAAAGAATTGAGTTATTGCGAAAGCGATATGCCATGTCCGCCTTTTTGTTTCATAACATCGAAGGCTAAGCTCAAAGAATTTAAAAGGCGGCCAAAAGAAATTTGAAAAGGAATCGCACAGCACGGTTCACGCGACAGGCAAGGCGCTCGCCGCTCGACGGCTTCCTCAGAAGCCGTCGCCCCCACCACAGGAGCAGTCACTCCACTCCCACTCCGGCGCCCACCCCACCCCACCCCCCCGACATCCCCACCAGATCCCACCCCACAACCCTGCCCCACCCCGACCCGAGCAACCTCCCTGCCCCACCCCGGCGCACCCCGACCCGACCCAAACCACCCCGCTCCGCCCCGCCCCGCCCCCCTCACCGGACAAACCCTGAAGCCGCACTCGGCTCCGCCCCCCCCGCCGACCCTCACCCGCGCGTGCCCGCCTGCCGCCAGCGCCGCCTCCCCCATGCGCGCCCACGACGCCAGCCGCCCGTCGCCCGCCGCCCCGCCGCCTCGCCCGCCGCCTCGCCCGGCCCTCGCGCCCGCCCGCTCAACCGCCGCCCCCGCCGGCGTCTCGACGGCCGCCGCCTCGCCCGCCTCCGATCCCGCGGAGCGACTCGCAAAAAGAAGAAACGCAGCTGTAACGACCGCGCCCAAGACGTACTCGGGCGACTCACACTCGTTGGTGACGTGATAGCAAGCACCTTCAGGACCAGAAGGCGGGCGGAGGCAGCCACCCTCCGCCTCTGCCGCAGCAGCCGCCCCGCCCGCTCCCCAACACCTGTGGACCCTCGAAAAAGAAAGACGCAGCGCCAGGGGAAAACCTGGTACGCGGGGCTAACCCTCGGAGACGTGTTATGGCCCTGTGACCGCGCATCAACCCGCATCCCTCAGGGCTAGGGCTCTCTAGCCCGCAACCCGATACCAATCGTCTGGCCAACTGGGTGCGCGTCTTAGCTCCCCGGTCCTGGGCGTGCGGTTACCGACTGCACTCCAACCAGTGCTCCAAGTGCCAGGCCGCGCCCAAGAGACGAGCCCGGGCGGCCTAATGCTGGCGGTGACGTGGATGAGGGCGCCTCCGAGTATGG
>NW_005201370.1:8811-12875 GCF_000372725.1 Emiliania huxleyi CCMP1516 | reverse complement strand
CGACCACAGCCTCGGCGCCAGAGGAGGCCGCCGCCGCCGCCGCCCCCGGCCAGGCCGACAGGGGCGGCGAGGGCGGCGAGGGCGGCGCGAAAGGCGACGGCAGCGGGCCGGATGCCGCGCCGCCGCCCGTGCGCCGACGCTCCTCGACGGGCAGCGCCGGCGAGGACGGCGGCGGCGGCGCCAAGCGGGAGCGGATCGGTTGGACGCAGGCGGAGGACGCAATCATCATCTCCACAGTGCGCGAGATTGGGCACAAGTGGTACCGCATCGCGCAGCGCATCCCTGGCCGCACCGAGCACGCCATCCGCAACCGCTGGCAGCGCCTCCTCCGTATGGTCGAGGACACGCAGCCGCCCCCGTCGCCATCGCTCTTCCAAGCCGTGGGCGGGGCCGGCCCCGAGGAGCCCGCCCGCTGAGGCAGGGGCAGCCGCCCCCCTCCCCGGAGCGGGGTGAGGGGGCGAGCAGCGGCGCCGCTGAGCCCGGCAGCCGCGCAATTCGCGCGTTGGGAAGCGAGGAAAGGCCACGCACAATGAGCAGTGAGCTATCGCATCCCCCCGCATCCGACACAATCTGTGTCTGTCCGATTCTTGTCTCGGCCCGAACAAGCTCGTAGAGAGGCTCGTGAGGCTGCTGCGTATGGATGGGAAATGTTGACGGGAGCCCTGTGTGTCCGCGCACGTGTGTGTGCTTACTCTCCCACGCGAACTGCGGTGCGCGTTCTGCGCGCGGGCTGAGTGGAGAGTTGAGAGTGGAGGACAGGACTCAGGAGAGAGTGCGGCACGTGTGCCCAGGCGTGCGTTTGATCTGAATCTGAAGAAGACTCTGACACAGCAGTCCTCCTCCGGGAATGTACGTAAGAGCTACCTTCTCCCTCTCCCTTTTCTCCCAGAAAGCTAAAAGTACGTACGTACAGTGAAAATTTCTTGAATGAATGCGAGGTAATTCCGTCAAATAACTTGAAGGTCGCGTCAATTCAAAAGTCACGGCGGAAGAAGGAACCAAGGCCCCGCTCTGGACTGGGCGCTGACTGACTGGCTGGTCTGCAGGAGCTCGACGTGTGCAGCAACCAGCTCCGCGCGCTGCCCGCCTCAGCCGAGCGATGATCACAGAAAACAGTCTGTCCTTGCAGCGACTCCTCTCCTTATGCGCGTCCGACATCATGCCGCGGGCTGAGTCGCATGACGTTCTGCCAGTCGCCGTCGCCTGTAGCTCGCCGCTCGCGAAGAAACGGACCCACAACAGACCTGCTGACACAAACGACCAACACCCGCAGCCAGCCGTGCCTCGCTTTCGTCGCCGGACTCAGTTGTGCCTCGCTTTCATCGCCCTCGTATTTGTGCTGGTGATTGCGAGGTCGGCTGTGCAGACCGTCGTTGGCAATTCCGTGCTGAAGCTGGAAACCTTCAGCCTCGCGGCTGGCGACGGAAGCTCGCTGCTCGTCGAGGCGACAGGCGTTCTCGACCTGATTCATCTTCCTGTGGGCTGCAGCATAACGCAGGCCAGCCTCGACGTCGTGCACGGTGGTGGGGTGGTGGGCCGGCTGGAGGTGGGTCGGATTTCGCTCGACAGAGGCGGTGCGGTGCCAATCACCATCGCTGGCCCAATGGCTGTGCCGCTCGGGCTCGGTCCACTCCAGGCCCTGAGCGCTGCGGTGGTGCAGGAGTCGGAGCTCGAGCTCGACGTGGCTGGATGGGTGGACGTGCATGTGCCGCTGCTCGGCCACTTCCGCCAGCTCTCGCTTGTGAAACGGCTACACCTCAGAGGCGCGGGGGGACTCGACCCTCTGATCGACTCGTTCGAGCTTCAGCCAAACCAAGGCAACGCCACCGTCGCGCTTTCGATGGGGGTGCGCATCCGGAACCCGTCGTCCTTCCAACTCCTGTCCATCGGCGTGCTCGACTTCTCCATCCTGACAAGCGACGGCACGGCCTTCGCAAAGGTGTCGACGGTCGGACCCGTCAGCATGCGGAGAGGAGTCACTTCACTCTCGCTTACTGGGCATCTCGCCGTCCCCGACGAGGAGTCGGATGCGTTTCGCGCGGTGCTCCATGACTACGTGTCGGGCAGGGCGTCGACAGGGTTGACCGCTGTCATCACCGCCGCCAGCGAGCCGCTGTTTGATGCCGCGCTCTCGTCTCTGCGCCTCGACACGTCGCTTCCAGGCCGCCCAGGCGGCGCGCACTTTTTCGACGAGATCGCAATGTCGCTGGACGTCCCGCAGGCGCTCACTGGCTTGGTGACGAGCAAGCTGGTAAACCCGTGGGGCGACGCAGTCGTCCACGCCTCCGCGGCCTGCCGCGTATCCAACCCGTTCAACGTCTCGGCTTCGGTCCAGGCAATCTCGATAGGCATCGTCTACGGCGGCTCCAAGGTTGGCTCCGTCACGATGCCGCGGCTCGACCCGCCGCTCGCACTCGCGGCCTTCTCGCGCCGCCCGTCGGACCGCGCCTTCCCGATCGTTCTGCGCGCACCCGCCACCACCCTCAACACGCTACTCCTCGAGCTGCTCGCAAAGGGCGCAGTGACAGTGGGGCTCGACATCTCTCTCGACCTCAGGGTCGGTGTGGTGGGGCGGGGCACGGGCAGCGTGATGCAGATCGCATATGCGGAGCCCGAGGTAGCCGTCCGCGCCTCTCTCGGCGGAGGTGAAACTGAAAGGGCGGCGTCCGCGGCGTCCGCGGTCGCCGGAGCGACGTCGACAGCTGTGCAAAAGGGCGTGGCTAGCCCCGCCGCTCGCTTGCTCGAGAACAGAATCGGGAGCGAGCAGGGTGGCGGCGACACATACTCGTACGGCGGCTGGCTCGGCTGAGCCGTAGAGCGCTGCACACATGCGCTAACTCCCAGAGCCAGCCGAGCCGGCAAAACCGCACCCTCGCGCTCGCCGCGCCGCCCCACCCCTAGCTTTCCGCTCAATAAGATTTGTCGATGCGGGGCTGTGTCATGCGCTTTATTCGACCAGCCCTGCTGTAACTCTCTATACTCGTACGGGGTATTCACGTAATTATTGTACGTGTCTCATTTTGTCACTATCGCGTGTGGAGAGGTTCACAGGCCACTCTATCCTCTCTCGCGCGTTCCCGCTGGTCCCGCCCTCCGCCAGAGAGAACAATCGACCTCGGCGTCACTCGCGCGTCCAGCGTGGCAACGCGCTCGGCGCCGTAGGCTTTGGCCATTGAGCCGCAGAGAAACGCATATTGCATTGCATCCGTGAGTCGCATGCTCTCAAGCTGAACGTAGAGCTCGGTCTTCAGGCAACAAGGCACCACCATCCAACTCGCGCCGCACTCCCGCGCCATCTCCACCGCCTCCACATTCACCTCGTTACAGCCGTGCACGCACAAGACGAACGTCTCGCCGTCGACGCGCACCCGCGGCTCGCCCGACACCAACTCAGCCGCCTCCCCCTCCACGAACTGGGCGTTGCCAAGGACGTCTCCTTCCCCCGCGCCGGCCGCGCCGGCCGAGCGATGCGTCGCTCGCCACGCGTCGACGTACGCCGTGTAGGCTGGCCTCTGCCTCCGGTCGACGCCGACCACGGAGAGGGCGGGGAAGCGGTAGGCGAGCAGCAAACCTGCGGGTGCGGCGAGGGGAAGGGCAGCGGTGACGGCGCAGCGACGCGACCTCCGCGAAATGCACCGAAAGCACCGACGAGGCCGTGGCCGCACGCCACGTCGACGGCCCGCTGGACGGAGGGCGAGCACGAACGGCCTCTGCGTGTCGCCGCCTTGCCGCGCTGGACGACCGCGTCCGGGTCGCTGCGCAGGACCGCCTGCTCCGCCTCCGCGAAGACCTGGCCGCTCTCGAGAATCTCCTTGACGCGCGCGAAGCGGCCGTGCTGCCGCTCGAGCTGGGCAAAGACCTACAGGTGGGTTCCGAGAACGTTCAGGCAAGCGTCCACCTTTGCCGCCGGCTATCGCTGTGGTCCAGAGTGGCCTCTGGAAGAAGAGGCCGGCTCGGCATCAGCTCTCTCAGGTACCTCCACAACATGAGCCGTTTGTGCGGCGCGAGGCTGGAGATGGTCACGTGCGGCGCGACGCCGGAGCCGTCCGCACGCGATCGCGACG